>NW_024582622.1:178875-182942 GCF_018398535.1 Haplochromis burtoni
CGAGCCGGCATGCCTTCATATTTATCTGTCTCGCTCATGTCTGCGGTAGGCTCGCTTAGCATAGGGGGTCTAGCCTTAGGACCCTTACTGGATACAGACGCCCCAGGCAGGAATTGAACTTGCGATCCTCTGCTCCAAAACCATGTTAACGCTGAAAGTACAAACATCACTAATGTCGCACAACTTTGCCGACATGTGGCCAACAGTAATGTTTTAATTTTCTTCGTTATTAAACATTCGCACATAAATAAGTGACGTCATATTCAGTACTTACTTTTCACAGTTCACTCTTCTGCCGCTCCCTTCTGCCGTATTTTGCAGCAAAATAATCCACACCCACCGCCGCGCTATGAACTGTGGGATATATGGGACCACGAAGCGTGCACCGGACCACGCTTGATATTTGGGGAACTCGACGGCGCATTTGGAGTATGCATTTGAAGTACACTTTGAATTGGGACAGCCGTCATCACGTGGCGGTGACGTAATCGCACTTAAAATGCGTACTTCAAGCGTGCAGACCCTGAATTGGGACACAGCCACTGTGTGAGTTTTCCGTGACCTTTGTCATCGTGTCCGTGGTTCCTCCGTGTCTCTTCTGTTTCCCGCTGGTGTTTCCGAGGTTTTTCTAGTGTTCCAGGCTTTTACTTTATGTCCTTAGTTCCCCCAGTTCAGCCGTTCCTCTGTTTAGTTTATTTATGCATTTCCCCCGTTTGGTGTGTCTGCCTTAATAAACGGGACGTCTTTCGTTTATTTTTCCTGTTTTCCTGTGTGGTGTGCATTTGGGTCCTCACATAAACAGTCCAGACGATCTGCAAGTTGTGACAGTTGGTTGCGTTTCTAAACTCTGCATCAATAATGATGACATTATTCTAAATGTAGGATTTCTAGTTAAACCTTAAGACTACCATTATTCACTGTGCAAGTATACTGCTTTATATAAATGCAGATAAGTTTAATAGTTAAATTAAGTGAGGAATATCCTGCACCACAGTGTGAGTCTTAGTGTCCATGTGGAACAACGTAACTTAAAGCAGCATTTACCAAACTGTAACTGTAACACTCCATCCACCCTGCCAATGCTGATGCACAGATAAATAAGTACTTGATGGCTGTTCAGAAGTAGGCGTTTAAACTGCATAGAAACATGTTTTTAGGTTTATCAGCTGCGCTCTAAATCAGAACACAGAGACAGGGTCAAAGTCTTTATTGCAAAGCAGCCCAGAGGATATTGTAAGAATATGCTGGGACTGTGGAGTGAGCAAAGCTGGGTGGTATATGGTCTGGTACTTATCTATTTACGTTAGAGGGTGGTAGCTGCAGGGATAAGGTACAGGAAAGAGTTCGACTACTTATACCTACACTTATATCTATTATGGCCACTTCTGCAGGCTTCCCGGGTGGTTAGCATCTTTGCTACATGCTGCCACACGCCTCAGGAATGACCACGCCCGTCGCAAGAAGGTCTTCCGTCTTCTGCAGAGGAAACTGGTGTGTACTTTAGTAGCAACACGTAGATGTCTTTACAGTACTGCGTTCTCTTACCACAGAACAACAGCACAGTATATGCTAGTGTTTGACGGGGATCCCATATATGCACATAAGAAGAGGGGCCTGGGAATCGATCTCAGCATTGCAGAGAGTTGACTGAACCCCTTCTGTTCAAGCATGGTTGTCCACAGTGGACACAGAGAAGACAGAAAGAGGAGTAAAAAAAGCCATGTCTGTCTACATTTACATTCTTCAAAGAGTGACCTTTGACCTTTAGATGCAGATGTACAGCTTCTATGTTATTATTATTAGAATTCATTTTTAGTCTGACGGTCATATTGAGTAATGTTAGAAATGCAATTGATTGTTTTCAAATTCAAATGTCTCCTGGGTCATTATTTTAACCAGACAACAGGCTGGTCTTCACAGGGGCGCAGGCTTGAGCAGGTGTGCCCACAGGAGGCAGAGATAAGAGTCACGGAAACATTCAAAGAACAATTGGTGGATTAGTCAGTTACCAAAATAATCTTTACCTGCAGGCATAGCTTCCAGTAAACTCCAATGTTGAGGACTTTCTCCTCACTGTGCAAAGCAAACTTCTATTGTGTGAGTCTGCCCTGGTGAACTTTCTGTTTCTATCCACTGAGCTGATGTGAACAGTGAAGGCTTCTACTACTCTACATCCACCTATCTGTGCCAGTGGCTTGGTGCTGTACTTTCCACGTAAAGGTTGGCTACGATGGGTGACACCGGGGAGCCATGGCACATGTTTGTGTCTGTACTGTTTTGTTCAGCTCATTAATGACAATAAGCAAGGTTTTCTCCCAGTGGTTACAGCACTCCCCAAAGCTTTGTGCCATCAGAAAATCTCCTGCAGACATTCATGTAGAGATGTTTCAGTCATGACAGACTAATACTCACACTGAGTCCTCAGATATTCCAAAGCCAGGCAGGATATATAACCATTAGAAGAAGCTGAAGGAGTCTTCTGCAGAGGACAAAGTGTGGACTTCATTTCATCACGATTCAATTCAGGACAAGGAAATGAGAGACTGAGACTGGGTGATGAGTGGTAACTGCTCACAGACTGGTCTTCTGTGTTTACAGGTGGTCCTTGTCATGAAATACATTGTATTATTCTATCATCTTTATCATATAACTTGTGTCACCCCCGTCCTAGTTTTTTAACAAGGTTGGCGTGAAGGAGGGGGATCAGTGTCAGCCTACCTACGTCTACCCTAAAGAGGTGAAGATGTTGATACGGTCTGCCTTTCCAGAGGACATCTGTGACTATCCAGATCCCTGCCATGATAAGGTGAGTGTAAACCATTCTTCATTGCCTAAATGCTCTATCACCAAAGACAGGTTTGTTTTCCCCCAAAAGTTGGTTCTGTTCTTGTGGACGAGGAGTTTTCAGCACTCATCTAAGTGACGTCTTCAGTCTCAGCTGACTGCTGGTTTCCAGCCTTATAAACATCTACGTTTGCATAATGAGCTAAACTGGCACCACTGGGTCGTGAGCAATGTTCCCTCTAAGCTGTGCGCGTGTGCAATTGTGCACTGCTGGCACGGTCTCTGCGCACAGAAAATCTCTGTAGCGCACAAAAAAAAAACCTAACCTGAATTGAAATGAAAATAAATACGTTAACAGTTGATTCTGTTTTGTAGTGTGAGCGGTGACTGGCTGCTCCAGCCAATGATGCGATTCACATTCGTATATGCACAGCTCATCAACGTGGTTGACAGGCTATGACAGCGTCCTTAAATGCTGCTCATGTTTAGCTAACAAAGGGGTGTGGCCCATGTGGAGTGCTGCTTATGTTGAACCTTTAAAATAATGGCAAAACGAACGGGCAGTGGCACACAGTGGCCAAAGTAAAAAAGAAATGCGACTCTTTTAAGATGGAATGGCTGTCAGAATATGTGCAAACGGGAGAAAAAACTGTGAAACTGGGAGATTTTTTCTTTTTTGAGCGAGAAAGGTCTGGTCTGCAAAACATGTTGCGAAGCTAAAATCGCAAGCGAGTTTTCGGAGGGAAAAGTGTGGACAGAATGGAAGCTGGAATACCTCAAGCGCCACATTCAACAGAAAAGTCATTTGAAAGCAGCTGGAATTGTGAGAAGATGTACGATGGGAATGGGGATCGGTACGTTGTTGGGAGAGAGCGCCAAAGACCGAGAGAAGAGGAACGAGCTGTCACTCATAAAGAAATCCAACCCCGAAGAAGTTAAAGTTCTCATCGACAAGATTCTACAAGCCTTCAAAATGAATTCTTCTCTGCTGTCGGTTCAACAAATTGACCATCACATGGCAAAGTATGTGAGTGTACCAGAAAGCTGGCGAAGCAAAGATGATGCCTTTGAGTTTGTGAATTCAATCAATGAAGTAGTGCAGAATGAGACAATGTGTGAAGTTAAAAATGCACCTCGGCACACCCTGATCATAGGTGAGAGCACAGACATAACAGTGCACAAAATGCTAGTCCTGTATATTAAATCCAGGGAGGAAAATAACGTCAACCATAAAACTGTTTGGTGGCATCATCCAGAATCAGAATCAGAATCAGAATCAGAAT
>NW_024582622.1:183017-183404 GCF_018398535.1 Haplochromis burtoni
AGAAAGATATGTGCATGAGATATACATGAGATATATACATGAGAATAAGAATTATGAGTGCTACGTAGAAAGATCCAGCTGACCGCATGCACGGCTCAGGATATTGTGCAGGCAATAACTCAGTTTTACACCAAGCATGAACTAGACATGCAGAAAATTAGGGCTGGGCGATATGGCCTAAAATTCATATCGCGATATAACTTGAAGCATGTGCGGTAACGATATATATCACGTATAACGTATTTTCCAAAACTTAAAATCCTTTAATTTTCTCAAAAATCGAGAGTGTGCCTTATGTATGAATTCTGGTTGTGCTTACTGACCTTGAACCGATTTGGGCAGAAATCTGTTAAAAATGTTTTAGTACAACTTTGGTAAGCCGCACTG
>NW_024582622.1:184541-207458 GCF_018398535.1 Haplochromis burtoni
GTAAAGACCCAGACGACTTACCGCCACTGTCCTACCCCGATATCTTCACGTATCTTGTTTGTGGAGTAAGCGCTTACACAGCGAACCAGTTTCGTAATTACAAGTCACTGGAGGCGCACATCCAATTTACAAATGGCTGGGTGCAAGATTTGGCTATTTTCAAGCCGCCAAACTCTGAGTACGTCGTCAAAGTAAGTCAGCTGGAGTGCACCAAGTGAAATAGCCATTTTCCACCCCCCACCATAATTAATGTTACACATTTATCATTTAACTGCTAAAATATCGTTATCATATTATATGCCCATAATTGTAAAGTACATGTAAATTAACACATTGATAATCGGGTAAATTATTAACGCCAATTTGTGTCCTTCCTGTCTCATTTCATTTATTGTCTTTACATCAACCAATCAAGTCACTCCATTCTATGTTTGATCGCAATTTCTATAACTTCCGAGACCACCAACGATGATATTATTCAGCTATAAAGTGTGATGTGAACATATTTAGAACTTACCGGAATGAAAATGTCTTGAGCACACCAACTGATATCTGGAGACGTAACAGAACTTGATATCAGCTCGTCTCACGGCTGCTATCCAGGCTAGACGCCTTCGTTTGGTAATATCCGATACATGAGCTCCTTCATGTTGCTTCCAGGTTGGGAAAGCATAAAAAGACAATCCGAAACTTATTCCCGTGCCGGTCGTAAGATCGAACATTGCAGCCGACCACACAGCAAGTACGAACCATGGCTATGCTTTCGCTCCTTACTTAGACCCCCAAAATGGCGGATCGGGCCAAAATCCTTTCCACGCCCACCCCCGTGACATCACGCTCCAAAGCCCTATAGTCAAAATCTCTATCGTTGGCCAAATTTATATAGTTTCTATCTTATATCGTTTCTATCGCCCACCCCTACAGAGAATGGTGATGCTGACCTCCGATGGTGCCTCAGTAATGCGAGGAAAGCACAACAGAGTTGCAGCTTTATTAAAGCGGAAAATACCACACTTAACTGAACAACACTGTGTAGCCCATAGAGAGGACTTGGGCATTGATGATGGGTGGAAAGATGTACCTTTGATGCGTGATGTTGGAACTCTTCTTAGAACAGTTTACTCCACTTTCTCTAGATCCACTGTAAAGAGGGGAAAACTGGAAGACCTAGAAATGTTCTTGATGAGGATGCACTGTCATTCAGGCCTCTGAGTGAAGTGCGATGGCTGTCGCGTCACCAAGCTGTGAATGCTGAGGAACTACACTGTGCTGGAAGAATACTGCAAGAGAGAATCCAGTGATAACAGACATCCAGTGGCAAATTACTGTTACAAAAAGCTAACCGATTCAAACTTCAAGGTTACTCTCACCGCTCTGGGAGATGTTTTGGGTGAGCTGGCTCACCTGTGTCTTTCTTTTCAAAGATGCAACCTGACTGAAGGGCACTGCTTGGCAAGAGCAAAGATTGAGAAGTTGCGTTCCCAATACTTGACAGAGGAAAAGGAAGTTAAGTGGAGTGACCGTGTCAAAGAGGCGATGAGGGCCTCATCTGCCCATGGCAGGAATACCAGTGAGATTACTCGTGTTATTCGTAAGCTTTGTGATCACTTGGATGCTCGTTTTCCAGAGGATGAATTATAGGAGTGGTCTGCACTTGACATTGAGGCATTGACCTCAGACATCAGGTTTGAGTATGGAGCAGCAGACACGCTGGCAAAGAAGTATGAGGCCATTCTCCACCCTCCACATTCAGTGGAGGTCATAAACAGTGAATATTCTGATTTCAAGTACATAATGAGGCACAAACTTAAACATGGGTCAATCAGCACAATCTCAGATATGGAGGCTGCAACACTAAAATGTGAGGAGCTAAAACACATCTCGCAGCTTGTGGATATTTGTGCTACATTTCAAGCATCCAGTGCAGATTGCAAAAGAGGCTTTAGTTTAATGAATCGTCTCAAAACAGCATCCAGAAATCGTCTTGAGGCGGAGCATTTGGACCAGCTGATGCGCATAAAGTCAAAGCTGCAAGCAGACGAGGCCATCAACCTGTTTATGAGTATTAGAAAAATGCAAATAATCATTATATACTGACAGACAAAGGGTTACAGGACAGTAGGACTGTCTCCCAGACCGCAGTAGGACAGGAGCTTCACAGACTGGCTCATCATAACACAAGTCAGAGCTTTATAATAAAAATGTTAAGTTTCAAAATTGGAGTTTATAGTAGGCTTGATTTGGTTGGCCGTTCATGTTTTGCCATAGTTCAAATATTCATACTTCCAATAGTGTTGACATAGTGCACAGGTCATTAAAAAAGATTTTTGTAATTGTCACTGTAAGTGGGCTAAAGCTCTTAATTAAAGGTATTCTAACAGAAATGTAAATGCTGTAATTTGATTATTTTAATAAACCATGTAACTTCGATGGATGCGATGCTGTCGTCACCACAGTGCCCACGTCTGATGTCGCTCACAGTGGTCCAGGGGGCCGCTCAGGGACTCTGTGAGTTTGCTCACACACATGAAAAATTAGAGGGAACATTGGTCGTGAGGTCAGTTTCATGATCAATGACACCATTAATGATTGTATAACCATCTGTGAAGACAGGAGGCAGCTTTACACACAAACTGTCTGAACCTACAGCGCAGTTCTGAGGTGGCGTGCCAACATCCTCTCACATCAATAGGTCACATGACATGGCTTCACCTGAACCCTCTGCTTATAATGACCACACCTTTTTTCAAACCTTGGCTTGTGTGATGAGTCATGCGATCAATAGTGGCTCAGTGACCCAGCTGTTGAAAGTGTAGTAACCTGCAGTAGAGTTCAAACAGCTGTGAGTTGGAAGTGAAGAAGCTTTTCAGATGAGAGGTGAAACGTCTTCAAGAAACTTTTCTTTCCAAGCTCCAGTTTTCACAACAGTAACCTTTGTTCAGATCGTGTGCCATCACTGATCTTAGAAATGACTAAATACATCTGGATGTTTGTGATGTACGTATGCTGCTGTATGACAGATGGCCGTTACTGTCTCCCTGTGGTTACAATTCCCCACTATAGTGACGTTTGAATGTGTTTCTGCAGGTGGTGTACATCACTGTGGAGGATCTGCACAAAGTTAAAAGCATGTGATGTCTCCCATTTCCTCTTTTTGAGTTTGCACTGAAAGTTAGAGACCGGAGCAGAAAGAATGTTTGTGGATGGTGGGAAGATTAGTTCTGGGCGCTGTTACGTTTATTGCCAACATTTGTACGGTGCTGTTCAACATTAATAGCATTTTCTGCCACACAGTGTGTACTGATTGTTATATGTGCCACCTTTCTCAGGTCTGCATGTTCTGAGCTGCTCATGTGGTTCATGGGTGACAACTACAAGAACTGTATATAAAAGATGGATACAGCTACACTGGAGTCATCGATTGATTTCTGCGCTCTTTTTTGAAGCTTTATTGACATCATGTGTTATTTTCATATGTGGATAGAAAGCCATCCTGGTGAGGACATCCCTGCTCATGTGGACGTAGCAGAGAAACTGAAAAAGCTACGTCCACATGAACAGCATCAACTTTGTGGGATTTGGACAGAAGGTGTCGCGGCACAATACTGAATCGTTGGTGCATGCATGAAGCACAAAGAACAACAAACTGTACCGATGCATGCAGTAAGAAAGCTCACACGACCAATACAGCTGCCGTGTTCGTGCAGTAGGAGATGCCACGCTGTGTTTATACTGAGCGGAGGAGGGGAGACTGGCTTTGGTGCTCTTTGATTGGCTCATCATCACCTACTATACAATGGAACCAATGAGAAAACTTCTCTCCAGTGAGGCATGATTTAACCCCACCTTCTCCACTGCCACAGACAAACCCTGCCATGAGCGCTCTACTCAGGTTACCTGCAGCTGCTTTTTTAATCCAGCAGATGTCACTATTATACAACACACTAACACAGTGTTGACACGGTAAGGGGAATGTGCCACACACTTCACGAGGAATCAGATCACTAATGCTAAAATATAAGCTAAGGTAAGAAAGCCTGGTTTGCAAGCTGCATCCACACAGCATGTACACTTTTAGACCACGTTCAGTGAGTCAGACAGCAGAGGTGCTGCAGAGCAGACAGTGAACACTGCAGATACGGGAGGAGGAAAGTGAAAGAAAGGGAAATATTTCTCCAAATAAATACATCCACTTTCTTCCTTACAGCCTATCCAGTCTGTCATAGAGCCAGCACATACAGACAGGCATCATTCACACTGATGAGCAGCAGAATCCTATGGATGTTTCTGGACTGTGGGAGGAAGTTGGAGGACCCGGAGAGGAGAACCTACATAGAAGTGTGGAGAACGTAGCAACAAAGAGACCCCCAGTAGGACTCTCCTGTCAGTACTAGTCACCGTTCATACATCAGAAGGACCGGCTCGATTGTATGCTATGTGCCTCTATTCAGACTTTTGAAATTTTGTACAGTTGCTGAAATTTGTACTTTTTCTGTTGATAGAGTGACATTGGCTTTGAATGGAGAGACCTACCTCTCTCAGTTTTCTCGTCGCTCCTTTAGGCAGACACCCGTATATTCCCCTACAGCTTTTACAGTTATTATCATAAATGTCACACAAAAATCTATCAAATTCCTCCCCATTCATGGCTATTGGAGAGCTGGAGGCAGGTTAAAGTGTGAGGCACACAAAAGCTCTTGAACCTGCCACTGTGACCGTAATCTTCACCCCACAGCCATCATTTCACCCTCAAAATGTAGCTACGCTTGTCTTCTTTCTCAGAGTCTACAGATATACTGTATATTTTTGAAATGGAGCCCTTTGTTTCGGAGGAACGCCATCATGAGCTCAGTTTCATCCTTCCATCCTCTGCTGCTTGTCCTTTTCAGGGGTCGTGGGGGTGTGGAGCCTATCCCAGCTGTCATAGGGCGAGAGGCAGGGTACACCCTGGACTGGTCACCAGTCTAACACATAGACAACTATTCACGCCTGTGGGCAATTTAGAGTTTCCAATTAACCTGACCCCACTGACCGCATGACTGTGGGCTGTGGGAGGAAGCTGGAGAGAACCCACATAAGCACGGGGAGCACATGCAAACTCCCCACAGAAAGACCCCGGCCGGGTGGTGGAAGCGAACCATGCTGCCCTGTAAGAAGTACATCTTTGATTATTGAATCCATTTACTTGTTTCTCTGTTTCAATATATATTTTCAAACAGAAATTCAATTCAAAACTGGTTTTTGAAATGAGTCCCAAAAAGTTGATTCTGTTCATGTGGACGTGGTGTTCCTATCAGCTGCACAAAAACAGACTACGGCAAACCCTCAGGAAATTCAACATTGTTAAATCTTAAAAAAATAAAATAAAATAATGAAAAGTAATTTATATATGAAGCTAAAATTTAATAGCAATAAAATGTTCACCTTTGTGTGCATGTCAGAAACAGCTGAGCAGCAGGCTCGGCTGATGTGAGATGTCATGATCCTCGTCTGTGGATGTGGGAGTGTTTTTGTTTTCAGTGGTTACAGACACCCTGACAGTTAGGGTACAGTACAGTACTCTTAAGTGGCAGCCAACTTGGATCTTCTTTTAATTCTCAGGGAGTTTTTGCTGTTCTTTATAACTATAGAATGTGCTGAGAGTGGGCAGTGAGACTATAATAAGTAATATGAATACTAGAACATGTACCAGTTTGCACTGAAGTGCAGACAGCTGCTTAATGTTTTCTTTATTCCAGCCCAGTTAATGTAGTCTGCTGGTGCAGCTGGAATATGGCAGACACTTAGATTCACTCACTGTTTCACATACAGAAAGAAACCGTTTACCTTTGCTGCTTTATATAAAATGTTTGAAGCCTTATAAACTGCAAATAAAAGGAGAAGCTGTTGTTGGCTTACTCTGTACATCAGGGGTCCCCAACTCCAGGCCTCGAGGGCCGGTGTCCTGCAGGTTTTAGATCTCACCCTGGGCCAACACACCTGAATCACATGATTAGTTCATCACCAGGCCTCTGGAGAACTTTAAAACGTGTGGAGGAGGTCATTTAGCCATTTGAATCAGCTGTGATGGCTCACGGACACATCTAAAAACTGCAGGCCCTCGAGGCCTGGAGTTGGGGACCCCTGCTGTACAAGAAGATGAGGCATTTTTAACTTGGTGCTGAATATCGCTGTGCTTAATGTGGACCCATTCCTGTGTACTCTGAGGACTAGGAAACTTCTGTCAGTGTGTGGCACCTCTGCTGAGGCATTTTTCATTACATGACCCAGAGTGGATAATCTCTTCAGTATTCCTGCTGAGGAAATGTGAGAGAAAGTTACCATTTACATTTTTATGTACCACACCTTCTCCAACAGGAACCAAGGAAAATGACACATCTGCCTGTGTCTACAAATGTGAGCGCTACAGTACAGAGTTGCAGTTCATTTAACAGAAAATGCTTAGCAGACAAATTCTAAACTTAAAGTCAAACCACTATTTTTCAACTCATTGATGTGGAGGCTCTATGGAGAGCATCTCTGAGCAGTATCTCATTGATGACGATGAATGTGGTAAGGCGTCAGTGTTGTGCCTCGGTGTTCTGCACCATCTTCAGCTGGAGAGGTTCCTCCACTAAGCCCTTAAGCTTCTTAAGGCACACAGCTCCACTTAATTAGAGTAAATGAAAGACAGCACTTAAAATGTACGATTTTAGTGCAACAGTTTGGTTGGAATACTTCTGATTATTTTACAAAAGAGTTATCGTTATAACCGCCATATTTATTCCATCAGTTTGAAAGCCAACAGCCTTCTGTGGGTCTTGGCTCTAAACATGTAGTTTAAAGATTAAGTGAAGAGTTAGATCACAGAGCCAAAGCTTTGGCCTTCATTGGAGTTCATTGGTTCTCATTCATGAAATACTCTGATAGATGTATTTTAACCAGGTTTGATGTGAATATCTTTTTCTTCATTTGAAGAAAACCTGAGCAGTGTGACTCTGTTGTTCCAGTAGCACTTACACTTACACGTTCAAAAAAACGGTTTTGAACGTGGTTGGGTTGTTGAACTGCATAAGCAGCGCCATCACTGCTGAGGTGGGACGCAGTAAGACAGTCATTTGGAATTTCTTAAATGATCCTGAGGGTTATGGAACAAAAAAGTCAAGTGGAAGACCCAAAAACTGTCACCAGCACTGAGCTGGTGGATCCAGTTGGCTGCCCGTCGAGACACTGGACGATCCTCGACCCAAATTAAGACCGTTGCTGGTGCCCACCGCAGCCCCATAACCATCAGATGGCATCTGAGACTGAAGGGGTTCAAAAACATAAAACGTCTTCAAAGGCCTCGTCTCCTTGAACGCCACAGAACTGACCGTTTGGACCAAACATGGGACGCTGAAAGGTGGAAGAACGTTTTATTGTGTGATGAGAACAAATGTAACCTTAGTGGTCCTGATGGCTTCCAACATTACTGGCATGACAAGCAGATCCAACCTTTTCTGCGCTCCACAGTGGAGGGGGCGCCATAATGGTCTGGGGTCTTTTTCCTTCAGTGGAACAACAGAGCTTCAGGAGGTGCAGGGGCATCAAACGGCCGCTGGCTGTGTCCAGATGTTGCAGAGAGCATCCCTCATGACTGAGGGCCCTCGTCTGGGTTTTACAACAGAACAACGCTACAGTACACAATACCTGCAGGACAAGGGACTTCTTCCAGGAGAATAACATCACTCTTCTGGACTATCCTGCGTGTTCCCCTGATGTAAATCCAACTGAGAGCCTTTGGGGGTGGATGGCAAGGGAAGTTTACAAAAACGGACAACAGTTCCAGGCAGTAGATCCCCTTCATGCGGCCATCTGTTCCCACTTGGAGAAATGTTCCCATCACCTCATGGAAACACATCAAGCATGCTGCAATACATTTTTGAAGTGATCAACAATAACGGTGGAGCTCCTCACGACTGAGCTCATGTTTGGATCTTTGATTTCTGTTTTAGGGGGTTTACAGGGTTTTTTGGAGGTGTGGTCCTAAACTTATGATCAGCTGTAACAGCCTGTTTCAGTTTAAGCATTGTTTTCAATAAACTGCATGCTCAAAAAAACGTTTTGTCTCACTCCCATTTCTTCTTGTTGCATGTTGAAGCTCTACTTGGAACCTTGTTAAGATCCAAACATGCAAAATAGGATTTTTTGCCATTTTTCAAATGGTCTTAAACTTTTGATGTGGACTGTATAAACCATCTGGAGCAGGGTTTGCAAACTCATTTTACATTGGAAGCATATCTACCTGACTTTGATCATATGTGGGTCACACCAATGAAACTGCCCTTTCTGCCAGTGTTCAGAAGTTTAACGACACATTTAGTCCCTAAAATATCTTGTATACAAAATGAAGTGCTATTTTAACAGAAAGAAATCTGTCAGCACGACTCTTTGGCTATAATTTTAAGAATTAAATGCGGAAGATGACAGAAACCTATGGCTTAATTACTTCTGTGTAGCATGAATGGCCATGCGAGAGGTCTTTATCAGTAGGAAAAGCTGTAAAACCTCCAAATTGCAGTTAAATTTTCTGTTTTCCTTCACATTTTCCAAAGCCATCCAGTCAGCGGGATTTAAGTCCTGCTGAACCGATTATGACCCCCGGGCCTTATGTTTGACACCCTGATCTTAGAGTGTCACACGCTGATTTGTGCCAATTTGTACTTTTATAGTTTTGAAAAGCAATTTATAGCAGACCCAACCAACAGACCATTGTGTCTACCATGCACAATCCCATGTCCTTGAGTTACGTGCAGAGATCACGAGCTTCTCTGTCTGAAACCGCAGCTCTGTATTTATAGCAGGGCTTCTTAGTGTCTTTCCTTGTTATTTAGAGATCAAGGTGTACCTGCTGCTTTGAGGCTGGACTAAGCTCTGGCTAATGTAGAGTAACCACACCCCTGAAACACTGCGAAACAGGAAGGATTGCTCTTTGCACTGTCTACGGTTATCTTGCTACAAGACTTTCTGTTAATGAAATCTGTGTGTGGAAAAGAAGAAAAGAAGGGGTGGAAGATCAAACAAAGACATTAACAAACACTAATTATGATCATGGACAAAGCAGAGGAGTTCAGGAGGGATCTTTGAAGATGTAGTACTGGGAAAGAGAAGAGCTTGGACACATGTATGTAAATGCTGGTGTTCGAAGTGTTAATGTATGTGAGCCACACCATGGGAGCTGTGCTGAGCTGGTTTGCTATTCGCGTTCGTGCTCTGATGCTGCACAGCGGTGGTGCACTGAAGAAATGGAGAGTAAGTGCAACCTTTGACCTTTAACAGAATGTAGTATGTGTGAGTGTGGACTAGCCTGATGCTTCAAACAGAAATGTTTTTACAAAGTAACAATGATATGGAGACATTTCATGCTTGAGGTTCTTCAAAGAGCTGACAGTGCAGACGTATGATCAATAAGACTGCAGACTGTTCAAAAGTAGGTCTACAACTTATTGTTTTATCAGTGAGGTGTTTTATGTACTTGTGTTTTATTGTATTGTATTTTATATGGGGCGATCGTGGCTCAAGAGTTGGGAGTTCGCCTTGTAATCGGAAGGTTGCCGGTTCGAGCCCCGGCTTGGACAGTCTCGGTCGTTGTGTCCTTGGGCAAGACACTTCACCCGTTGCCTACTGGTGGTGGTCAGAGGGCCCGGTGGCGCCAGTGTCCGGCAGCCTCGCCTCTGTCAGTGCGCCCCAGGGTGGCTGTGGCTACAATGTAGCTGCCATCACCAGTGTGTGAATGTGTGATGTGAATGGGTGGATGACTGGATATGTAAAGCGCTTTGGGGTCCTTAGGGACTAGTAAAGCGCTATATAAATACAGGCCATTTACCATTTTTGTATTTTATTGTACAGCACTTTGGTCAGCCTCGGTTGTTTTTAAATGTGCTTTATGAATAAACTTGACTTGACTACTGTGCAGAAAAGCATAAACATTACTGTAACCTCTGTCTTATGTGTAGCAGAGGCAAAGCAATATAAACAAGAAGAAGGTTGGCTAACATAAGCATTTGATCCTGATATTTGTTAAACTGACCTTAAGTGGCAGCAGACAAGATTCAAGATTATTTATTTGTCACCTGCATACGAGTACAACACACAGTGAAAGATAGCCTGACATGCTCCTCGACTGTGCAAAGAAGGAGAGAACCAGTACAACAGTCAGGAGCCTTCAGCTGCACTAGCTATTCATAAAATGACTCTCTCCATTTTCAGATGCACTTGTTTAAACTAGCTTGGCTCAGTCTGATTGATGAGTTTTCACCTGAGAGAGCCTGAGCTGTTTTGAATGGTGCCTAAAACAATAAACAGGCTAATGTTGTCAGGGCTCTGTGTGCGGGCAGGCGAGAGATGAGGATCCAAATGCAGGACTCGGAAAACAGAATGTAACTCAAAAACCTCAGCTTTATTGCTGGCAGGAAAACAAACATGAAGTGAGGATGGAACACTGAGACCAAGGACACACAGGCATAATCTGATGGTACGACGCGACACCGAGCATGGGAAAACACAGGGCTTATATACACAGGGTAGTAACGGGGGAATCGGCAACAGGAGGGAGACACAGCTGGGAGAGATCAGGGCTAACGAGACAGGGGGAACAAAGCTGCACACACTAACATCAGACAGGAACAAGAACCTTCAAAGTAAAACAGGAAACAAAACACACTTTACTAAGACACAGACTAGACAGAGACAGACTTGACACTGACCAAAGGCTACTAAATGATAATCATAATCACAACAGTATCAGATCATAAATCATAATATAGAAAAACACCAAGATAACTGAAACACCAAGTACCAGAGAAACATAAAGGAAAATCCATGATGCAAAAGTACCAAAACATAATGAACTCAAAATACTGGGTCCAACGGACCCAGAACCGTGACAAATGTGCAAAGCTTTGCATAGCACAATGCTAGAACCTGAAATAAACAGATACACAAAATCAACAAACGAGCATATACGATTTTGCACACAATTTAGTGGAATACAAAACACTGTGTGTGTGTGTGACTTGTACAGAGTGAGAGGCTCCCTGAACCAAAACAGCTGCACAGCATTGTGCAGCACCATGCAGGGACCTCTGGTATGTGTCTAGTTGGTCAGGGCTTCATCCTACAGCAGGATAATGACCCAAAGCATCAGTGCAAGCTGTGTCAGAACCACCTCAGGAACAAAGAACAAGGCGGTGAGCTTGAAAACACGGAGGTCCAGCACAGTCTGCAGACTTAAACCCCATCGAGCTGCTTTGGGATGAACTGGACAGAAGAGTGAAAGCAAAGCAACTACAAGGTCCACATTTATGGGAACTTATGCTGCAGATATGGGAAGAATTTTGGCAGATATAACAGCTGAACACAGTCGTGTTTCTACAATAGAAATCAAATATTCGTCACAAACGTGGCTACTCTGCTTAGGCTGCTGCCCCCGCGACCCGGCCTCGGATAAAGCGGATGGAGATGGATGGATGGATGGATGGTGGCTACTTTGATGAGTTAATGAATTCTTTTTTTTGTTTCAACTCCAATTAGTTATTTGTACTATGCTTTCATTTCAGAGTGCAATGAGACATTAAACTGCATAGTTTTCAATAACAAACTAGACCGGTAGTGTATAAAATGATAGATATATGTCTGTGTGTGCTAAACTTGTTGGTTTGTTACTCAACCTCGTCTTCTTTAATGTCTCCACAGCCACAGGAAGCCCCTGACGACTCTCACAGCCTCTCTGCAGCAATGGACTCAGAGGAGAGGGGCTTTGGTATGGTTTCCCTGAAGTGGTGTGAGCAAAGCACAGGAGATGGGGAAACATTTGAGTACTTTGACTCCTGCTCATGGCACAGTGACATCCTGTCAGATTTTAGTGGAGAAGGAGAGGATTCTGTGGACGCTTTGCTGCGACTGGAGGATGCCTACATTTTTCGACAAACAATGGGAGTCAGCGTCTGCAGTGGGCACACTAAGGCTCGACGCAGAGAATCAGTATCAGCAAAGGACAGCCACCGAGATGTCACAGAGACTTATGTCAAACCATCTACTTACAGCATGAAAAAAGGACCAGAAAACTGTGTGGCACCAAATCTTCCTTTGAAACTCATCAAAAAAGACCTTTTTTCAGTTGAGATCCAACCCCATTTAAACACAGAGAAACTAAAAGAGCAGTGCAGTTTACAAACTGTTGTTACAGGTGGCACAGAGCCATGCAGTCTGCATATCCAAAAGCAACACAAAACGGAGACATTTGATGCAAAGGTAAACACTTCAGACACGCAAGTAGTGAAGTTGCTGGAACAACCTGAGGTCAACAGTGGGGACAGACTGAATAGAGACTAGGAAACACAGGACAGTACTGTGGAGACACAGCAGCAGCATTGTGCACATGAAAACAAGACACATTCACAGATTTAAGAAGAAGAGAGAAGGCATGTGGAGTAAAATTAGAAACATGTAACGTTGAGGATGTAGAAGTACAAAATCCTGACCTGCTCAGCACTTATGTGTAAATAACAGTTCCTCTTATTCTAAACAGGGAAAACATTTACAGGTGCAATCAGTGTCAAATACAATGTGGAAAAATGCAGAGTGAAGACAAAACAGACTTACGTGAGAGTGATATAACATGCATGATAAAAACAAGGGTAATAATACCGATGCAGCAGTTCCTACCTTCAGAGATATCAATTCAATTCAATTCAATTCAATTTTATTTATATAGCGCCAAATCACAACATAAGTCGCCTCAAGGCGCTTCATAGATACAGAGAAAAACCCAACAATCATATGACCCCCTATGAGCAAGCACTTTGGCAACAGTGGGAAGGAAAAACTCCCTTTTAACAGGAAGAAACCTCCGGCAGAACCAGGCTCAGGGAGGGGCGGCCATCTGCTGCGACCGGTTGGGGTGAGAGAAGGAAGACAGGATAAAGACATGCTGTGGAAGAGAGACAGAGGTTAATAACAGATATGATTCAATGCAGAGAGGTCTGTTAATACATAGTGAGTGAGAAAGGTGACTGGAAAGGAAAAACTCAATGCATCATGGGAATCCCCCGGCAGCCTAATGCTATTGCAGCATAACTAAGGGAGGATTCAGGGTCACCTGGTCCAGCCCTAACTAGCTTAGAAAAGAGTAGCTATTGAAAGTAGAGATAGTGTCTGTCTCCTGAATCCAAACTGGAAGCTGGTTCCACAGAAGAGGGGCCTGAAAACTGAAGGCTCTCCCTCCCATTCTACTTTTAAATACTCTAGGAACAACAAGTAGGCCTGCAGAGCAAGAGCGAAGTGCTCTAATAGGGTGATATGGTACTACAAGGTCATTAAGATAAGATGGGGCCTGATTATTTAAGACCTTGTATGTGAGGAGCAGGATTTTGAATTCAATTCTGGATTTAACAGGAAGCCAATGAAGGGAAGCCAAAACAGGAGAAATCTGCTCTCTCTTTCTAGTCCCTGTCAGGACTCTTGCTGCAGCATTTTGGATTAACTGAAGGCTTTTCAGGGAGTTTTTAGGACTTCCTGATAATAATGAATTACAGTCGTCCAGCCTGGAAGTAATAAATGCATGAACTAGTTTTTCAGCGTCACTCTGAGACAGGATATTTCTAACTTTAGAGATGTTGCGCAAATGGAAGAAAGCAGTCTTACATATTTGTTTAATATGTGCGTTGAAGGACATGTCCTGGTCAAAAATGACTCCAAGGTTCCTCACAGCGTTACTGGAGGCCAAGGTAATGCCATCCAGAGTAAGAATCTGGTTAGATACCATATTTCTAAGCTTTTCAGGGCCGAGTACAATAACCTCAGTTTGATCTGAATTAAGAAGCAGAAAGTTAGCGGCCATCCAGGTCTTTATGTCTTTAAGACATTCCTGCAGTTTAACTCATTGGTGTGTGTTATCTGGCTTCATGGACAGATAGAGCTGGGTGTCATCTGCATAGCAGTGTAAATGTATGCTATGTCTTCTAATGATGCTGCCTAAGGGAAGCATGTATAATGTAAACAGAATTGGTCCTAGCACTGAACCCTGTGGAACTCCATAATTAACCTCAGTGTGTGAAGAGGACTCTCCATTTACATGCACAAACTGGAGTCTATTAGATAGATATGATACAAACCACTGCAGCGCAGTACCTGTAATACCTACAGCATGTTCTAATCGCTCTAATAGGATATTATGGTCGACAGTATCGAATGCTGCACTGAGGTCTAGCAGGACAAGCACAGAGATGAGTCCACTGTCAGAGGCCATAAGAAGATCATTTGTAACCTTCACTAAAGCTGTTTCTGTGCTGTGCTGAGCTCTGAAACCTGACTGAAACTCTTCAAATAAACCATTCCTCTGCAGATGATCTGTTAGCTGTTTGACAACTACTCTTTCAAGGATGTTTGATATGAAAGGAAGGTTGGAGATTGGCCTATAATTAGCTAAGACTGCTGGGTCTAGAGATGGCTTTTTGAGTAAAGGTTTAACTACAGCCAGCTTGAAGGCCTGTGGTACATAGCCGATCATTAGAGATAGGTTGATCATATTTAAGATCGAAGAATTAATTAATGGCAGGACTTCTTTGAGCAGTTTTGTAGGAATGGGGTCTAAAAGACACGTTGATGGTTTGGAGGAAGTAATTATTGAAGTTAACTCAGAAAGATCAATTGGAGAAAAAGAGTCTAACTTAACATCAATGGTACTAAGAGTAGCTGTAGATAATATTACATCTGTGGGATGATTATTGGTAATTTTTTCTCTAATGATAAAAATTTTATTTGTGAAGAAGTTCATGAAGTCATTACTAGTTAACGTTAAAGGGATGGTTGGCTCAACAGAGCTCTGACTGTTTGTCAGCCTGGCTACAGAGCTGAAGAGAAACCTGGGGTTGTTCTTATTTTCTTCAATCAGTGATGAATAGTAAGATGTTCTGGCTTTGCGGAGGGCTTTCTTATAAAGCAGCAAACTATTTCTCCAGGCTAAATGATGATCCTCTAAATTTGTGACACGCCATTTCCTCTCCAGATTACGAGTCATCTGCTTTAGGGTACGTGTTTGAGAATTATACCACGGAGTCAGGTACTTCTGATTAGAGACCTTAGTTTTCACAGGAGCTACAGTATCCAGAGTCGTACGTAGTGAGGAGGTGAAATTATTAACAAGATAATCGACCTCTGTTGGGGTAGCGTTCAGATAGCTGCTCTGCTCTGTGTTGGTACAGGGCATTGAAGATGATAACAGTGGGTGGATTATATTCTTAAACTTAGTTACAGCACTTTCAGAAAGACATCTACTTTGATAAAGTCTACTCTTCACCGCTGTGTAATCAATTATTGTAAAAGTAAATGTTATCAGGAAATGATCAGACAGGAGAGGGTTTTCAGGAAACACTGTTAAATGTTCAGTTTCTATGCCATATGTTAAAACAAGATCTAGAGTGTGATTAAAGTGGTGGGTGGGTTCTTTTACATTTTGAGAGAAGCCAATTGAGTCTAATAACAGATTAAATGCCATGTTGAGGCTGTCATTTTTAGCATCTACATGGATGTTAAAATCACCCACAATAATTATTTTATCTGAGCTCAGAACTAAATTAGATATAAAGTCTGAGAAATCAGACAGAAACTCTGTGTAAGGCCCAGGTGGACGATAGATGATAACAAGTAAGACTGGTTTCTGAGTTTCACAGCTGGGGTGGACGAGGCTAAGCATCAGGCTTTCAAATGAATTAAAAGTCTGTCTGGGTCTTTCATTAATTAATAGGCTGGTGTGAAAAATTGCTGCCACACCGCCCCCTCGGCCTGTGCTTCGAGGTTTCTGGTAGTTAGAATGACTCGGGGGTGTTGATTCATTTAAACTAACATAATCATCCTGCTGCAACCAGGTTTCTGTAAGGCAGAGTAAATCAATTTGTTGATCAATTATTAAGTCATGTACTAACAGAGACTTGGAGGAGAGAGACCTAATATTTAATAATCCACATTTCACTGTTTCACTCTTTGGTTCAGATGTGGATACTGTATTGTTCTTTCTTTGTAACTGTTTATGTTTAAGTTGTTTGTTGATGGATATCAGAAATATGCAAACGTGTGACAGTATTTCTACATCACCACACTCGCACAGAATCCAAACACCATAGAAGAACACAGCACAAAGACAGTTCATGCATCACAGAAGCTGATATATGCACCCAATCCATAATTAACTGTATTTGCACGTAAGGTGGATATTTGCTGTTCACAAACTCTGTTTGAAGAGATCCCCAGCAAGTAACTGTCAGAGAGCCACCCTTCGGTTTGTGCTACTGCACCAGAGCCCCAGGCTTGGGTGCTGGGTGGACTTTGAGTGTGTAAGCACTGCAGTAGAGGCAATGATCTTGCATGATTTTTTTCCTCTATCCTTTTTCCATAGAGACCACAGCCTGCTTTCCTTCTGATACCTGCCCTATGTTGTGCTGTACATTTATGGATGTTTGGTTTCTCCGATGTACAAGTCTAAGCACTCCTCACTGCACTGCAGAGCATTCACTGTTGCTTAGTTTGCGTTTGGGAAATCTGTCCTGGCCAGTTGTTGCCTGAGTGTGTGGCTGGGTCTGATGTGCTCTGGGATGTCGTGCTTGGAGAAGATTCTCCCGAGTTTCTCTGACAAAGCTGCTACATAAGGGATGGCAGTGTTGTTCCATTTGTCATTCTGTTTCTCACTAGTTGGTGTCCGACCTCCTTTCGTGTGCATCTTTGCACAGTTGGGGTTGTTGTGAAAATTCAGTGCATTTGCTCCAGGCCCAGGAGTGTCAACAGCGCCTGTACAACACAGGACTCAGGGAATTTTACTGGGAGAAAAAATGCTTGTATTACTCCCTTCAAGTTCAAAGTTGCTCACCGAGTGGCAAGGACCCTTTGTGGTCACACGGTGAGTGCGCAACGTTGACTATGAGGTGGTACGGTCACACAGCTATATCACCTCAAAGTCCTAAAAGCATGGAGAGAGGCTGAAACTGCATCTCTGGTGAGCCTGGTTAAGGAGATATATGAGCTGGGGCCGGTGGTGCCAAATTCCACCACTGCTGCCTCCCTCCGTTGTAATAACCATTTTACACAGGCCCAGAGAGCAGGTGTTGCTGCACTGCAACAGTCGTTTGCTGATGTGTTCAGCAAACGACTGATAAAAAGCTTTGTATGAGCACAGTGAGTGTTGCAAATACTGACTGGGGTTAGAAGTGGAGCTGAAACCCAGCTCGCAATGTTGGATCTGCTGCCTGCGTATTGTAGGATCTACCTTACTGTCAGGGCTCAGCCGTCACAGCCGAGTGACGGATGTTGCACAGTTCTTCAACTAATAATCTAAGGCGCTTGGACAGAAAGCAACTGGACTTCTTTAAGTTTCTTGAAGATGTGCTTTCTTCCATTTGTGCAATACTTTCTTTCCCGAGGTGGCCAAAGTGCTTGCACAAAAGGGGGTCATATGATTGTCTTTGTATTATTGTAGGGTCTTTAGCTTTCAACATAAAGTGCCTTGAGACAGCTGTTGTTATGATTTGGCGCTATATAAATAAAATGGAAATGAATTGAATTTAACTAGGGAGCCCACGACACATCCATGTTTTCATCTGTTGTATTATAAATATGTGATGGGGAGGCAGAGGTCTGGTGTGCAAATGTGATCGGGGTAAAGCTGGTTCTGTTTTGTAAAGAGATGTCTGCTGTAGTCATTTTCTGACAGTCTTTACTTGTACAATACCTAAAACCAAGGCAGTGAAAAGTGAGACTACAACAAAAGACACTATTCAAATACTCATGCAGGTGGGAGAGGCTTTTGAGGTTGTGTATTGGCTGCAAAGCAGTGATAGAAAATGTCTTTGAAACACTTTAATAATGAAAATAATCATTTAATAACCCAGGGATGACATATGCAAAGAAAAGAGAATTGGTCCAAGCATTAAACCCTGAGGGACTCCATAATTATTAGCCCCCTTATGAAAATGATGCATTTCTGAAGTATTTCCTAAGCACTGTTAAACAGAGTCACGAGTTTTTCACATAACTTTTGCAAAAATCTTAGTTTTATTTTGGATGTTTACAGTGTTGGGAAGGTTACTTTTAAAATGTATTCCATTACAGATTACAGATTACATGCCCCAAAATGTATTCTGTAACGTATTCCGTTACGTTACTCAATGAGAGTAACGTATTCTGAATACTTTGGATTACTTAATATGTTATCATGCTGTTTACAACAACGTGAATGTACTATTGCTGTGTGATTTATTACTATTACTGAAGGTCCGCGACTCCGAACTGTAGTAAAGGGACCTCTGACTAATACGGGGGGGTCCCTGTCGGCTCGTAGCCGAAAAATAACTTTACTTTGTTGTGTGGGTCAACTTTGCTAGCGAGAGACAGAGAGAGGCGTTGAAAGGCTGCTCCAACAGAACTTATTGTTTTCGGAGGAAAACAGGAACACAGCGTACAGTCGAGTCTTAATAGCTTACTTACAACTGGGCTCGTCAGGCTCTCTTCTTGGCTGAAGTGGTTATTATTATATTTACATGCTTCCAGCTCCCGTTTTTGCTTGATGACAACTCCTACTTTTCCTTTTTCTCCTTCCTCGCTCACAGACCCATAACGTGTATGGCAGTCCATTCTCCCTGCAGCACGGACTACACTGCCCATGATGCTACATTCTTTAGAGCTATGCTTGTAGCATTCTGCCTGTTAGCTTAGCACAACAACAATGAAAAGGCGCTCTCTCACCCAGGAAACACGCAGAGAGAGAGCGTCGCCCTGTAACCATGGCAACCGTAACGCTGCCGCGTGGAACAACAGAACGTAGCTGTCAAACAAAACCCAAACAGTCCTGACCCGCGACAATATGAAACAGGAAGTACCGCAGTGTAATCCATTTATTTCAACAAAGTAACTGTATTCTGAATACCACCTTTTTAAACGGTAACTGTAACGGAATACAGTTACTCATATTTTGTATTTTAAATACGTAACGGCGGTACATGTATTCCGTTACTCCCCAACACTGGATGTTTACATTACACACGCACACATGCATGCACGCATGCAATTAATTGACTGTTTTTTTCATGCCAATATATATCACAAACACATGTATACAAATGAAGACCATGATAGCGTGCATGCAAGAAGTAGCAGAATGACGAGCCCTAAAAAGTAGTCATCAAGATCCACTTATTTCCAAAGTGGATATTTTTTTTAAACAAAAAGAAATACTTTTCTTTCACAAAAGTCCCCAAACTGACGCGCCCTCCTGATGATAGTTGTGTGTCCTTTGGTGGGATTCAAGCTGGGACCAGTCGATAAGCTTCACTTTGGTCTTCTGGAGACAGCTGTTCACCAGGAAGGACGTGTGTTTTAGTTGTTGTGTTAGTAAAACACACAACCTTCCAGGGATGGTTTTATAAGCAAAGGAATGACAGCAGCTGTTTAAAGCTATCTCCAACCCGATTATAGAGACTGATTGATACTGGAGAGGATAAATCGCAGCAAAAAAATTTCACCTGCTTCCAAGGTGCATGGAGAGGATGAAAGAATTCACAACGCAGGAACTCCAGCAACACTTGAGGGAAGATGAAGAACTTTAATAATTGACCCACGCGTTTGTGGCCTTCATGACCCTGATGAAGGCCACAAGCTGAAACGCGTGGGTCAATTATTAGAGTTCTTCATCTTCCCTCAAGTGTTGCTGGAGTTCCTGCTTTGTGATACTGGAGAGGAGCCAGAGGTAGATGACAAGGTGAACCCCATTATGGAATTTCGGAGGAATAATATCCATTGGATATATGGATTGGAAATACAAACTTGGATAAAACTCAGACAACAGGGTAGTCTGAGGCACTTGGACAGGACATGGACATTGGATGACATGGCAGGAAAACCAGAAAGAGAGCAGAAGTAAGAAGTCTATTGATGGAAGAACTCAGGATTGTTCTTGGTGATTAAGCCAGAGAATCAGGATGTTCTTGCATCTTTCAGTCGGTTGAGCAAGATTAAAAACTCCTTCATGTTCTCATAGTGCAGAGGTTGGTAGCAAAAGCCTTGTCCAGGTCCCAGCTCACTGGAACGATTGGTAACCCTTCAGCCTTCAACCCACATAAGTCACATAAAGTGACTCAGATTGGAAATACATACTTACACCGCTCTGTCATTATTTAACCCACATGTTGTCTCTCGAACACCCATTCATGATTCAGGTTTGTCCAGTATGTGACTGTTACATGTTAATGATCCTCATCGGGGTGCCAATGAACAGTGATGATAATAAAACATGCTCTATTTCCACAGCTAGATGCCGGAGCCTCCCTGGAGCCCATCAAGGCCCACTGCTTCTCCCACAGCACCCCAATCGGTCTTGACTGCTTGGGCAGGAGGAGACAAATCTCTTATTCCTGTAAGTACCGACTCTGCTTCTGTTGAGTTTAGATTCTGGTGTCTTATTGTGGCAGCGTTTTTGACTGAGCGTTCGAACCTGTGCAGCTTTAGTCATCAGATCATGTCTCTGTTCAAAAAATGTCTGTTTATTTCATACTGGGCTGAGTGTTTTTCAGCTCTGCTGACAGAGGTTAATGAGGAATGACTAAGCTTACTTTCTAAATGTACCTGATCATGTTTTTCAGCTTTAATTTCACAGGCACTTCCTGTTATGTAAAGAGGCACTGATGCCATTAAATACGAACATACAAGGCCTCATGCATATTTTCATCATCTCTTTCTAATTATGTTTGTTGGGTCTGTGTTTCCACAAGCCCCGCTAATTCTAGAGACTTATTCATCATGAAGAAAACAAGACAGTCGATTGATCGATCACTTGCGCAAGGGAGGCCTGTGTCCACCACGAAAATCACCCCGACTCTGACCTCCTCCTGCTGTCTTTTTATTGAGAGACAGTTCACACAAAACACGTCATAGCAAAGCAACGCCCACTTGGTTCTAAGACAAGGCATTGTATGTATATGTGTGAACTTCTGTAAGAATGTGTGTGTGTGTTACCTCCTGCTGACCAAAGGGTCATAAAAGCAGGAAGCTTACATCAAAAGAAGCAGATCTTCCAGGATGTATCTGCAATAAAACATTACAGCCCCCCACCTCGAGAATCTGGGGGGAAGGACAGTGAAATTCCTTTCATCAGAGTGGGCAAGCATAAAAATGACAACATTAAACAATTCACTCTAACAATGTTTTTCATCTATCATCTTCCTGAGCAGTTGTTTTCCTACAGCTGCCACCATAACTATGACTATCAAAATGTGGGAGTAAGAAAACAAAGTTCAGCTGACTTCCATCTGCAGTCTAGTGGCCATTAGAACACGCCCACCACACACCTCCAGCCAGGTAACAGCACATATTTAGATATAGATTTTTCTGCCTGGCTTTGAGAGATGATACAGCTGAATCACATTCCTCTACTAAAAACAGCAGAGGATATTCACGTTGGAACACTTTACCTATATCGCTCATCTTACATCATTTAAAATGTGCACACACACACACAAACAAACACCACCACCAACAACACCACCACCAACAACAACCACACACACACACACACACACACACACACACACACACACACACACACAGTTCTTACTGTTTGTCTCTAAAACTAACCTCATAAATTAGACATTCAACAATGACTTGTTTGTTGTTTAATACAGGAATTTATTTCTAGATGACATTAGTGGAGATAATCTCCTCGAATAATCAATAAATGAATCAATCAGTTCCATTAGTGGGTGTGGTCAGCTGCAGTGTTGTCTCTCCATATGCCTGACACTTCTGTCATGTATGTGTTTTTGCTCTAGTTGTTGTTGGTGGGGGTCCGGGTGGGTGGCGTGTGGTCTGGGTCCTTGTGGTGGTGGATGCTGTCCTTGGGCTGAGCGGCTAGCTTCTTCGCCAGGGCTTCATGTGCGGGATCTGGGGCCCTGGTGCCTGGGGTCTCCTGGTGGAGGCCCGGTCTATGGTGGTACTCCATTGTTATTGTGGGCCCATGTTTTTTCTTAAAGGTGCAGGAATTGGCCATGGATGGCACTTCTCTGTGTGCTAGTATGCTTTTATTCCATTTTCTCCTTTATATTACACATGGACTGTAATAAGAAACTACTGATAGAAATTAATAATCAGGTAAAAGAAACACATGAAGAAGAGGAGTCTATAGAGCTCATGTTTGGCCTGACGTCACATTCTGCTGGACAGGACAGGCTGAAACAAACCAAATGTAAACTTCACTGTGCTCTTATCAGCATTGGTCCTTCACTGCTGTCTGTCATTAACAGAGATGGGCAGTAATCCGATTACTTTTTTCAAGTAACGAGCAAAGTAAGGGATTACTATTGCAAAAACGGTAATTAGATTACCGTTACTTTCCCGTAGGAACGCTGCGTTACTGCGTTACTAAAACCGTGATTTTTTGCGAGAATGTCTCACGACAGTGACGTAAGCGAGTGTGACGTTCGTGACAACAGCTGTGTGCAGATCAACAATGGATCACATATCGAGTGCAGAGAGAGTATGAGCGTGCAGTGTTTAAAGCGTGGAAGTACTGACCTTACTTTGAGTTTGATTCCATAAAAAGTGACAAAAACATTAGTGTCCGCTGTGCGTGGGAAGAAAACTTCTTTTTACAGCGAAAAAACCCCTAAACTTCCAACAAGCACCGAGTAGCTACGACGTAATGGGAAACTCACAGAGACACTCACGGATTCTTCCACTGACCACGGCACACCTGCACCAGGGTAACCCTCCGCCTGCCCCACTCCTGCTTTACAGGTGAAAATAGAGCAACAGGACCGCTGAGTCTTTGACTTTATTTATTTTCTGCTGTGTTTTACTTGCATCTATTTGAAAGACTGAGTGTAAACACAAAAATATTTTATTTTATGTGCAGAAAATAGG
>NW_024582622.1:207933-216425 GCF_018398535.1 Haplochromis burtoni
GTGTGTGAATGTGTGTGTGAATGGGTGGATGACTGGATGTGTAAAGCGCTTTGGGGTCCTTAGGGACTAGTAAAGCGCTATATAAATACAGGCCATTTACTTTTTTCAAGTAACTTGACCAACACTGGTCATTAACAGCTCGCTGAGGTGAGGTTGGATTCCATCCTAATTTAAAAGTGCAGAGCTTTACTCACAACTATCGATCTATTATGAAATTGCCATTTGTTAGCAGATTGTTAGAAAAATAATCAAAACTTTACTCAACAAATTACAGATTTTTTATCCTTTTCAGTCTCACTTTCAAAAGCAGTACTCATCTGAGGCTGCTATTGAAGGTCTATAATGATGTTTTGAAGCACAGCAGTGGTGAAAAATATTAAATTAACTGTTTATTTTATTACCTTCTTACTTATTTAACATGTCTTCCATTATGTCCTAAAGAAAAGTAGTTTTTAAAATCCATATATTTTCTTATTCCCGATATATGAACAGTATGTCATGTTCCTCTCCAGCATTTATACTAATGTATATTAGTTTTAGGTTTGCTACAGAGAAGCATCCGCACTTGCTCCTAGCTTGTATGGGTATGTTTGACATTGCTGTGTAGTTTAACATCAGCCCTTTTCACTCCCATGCCATTGTCTTTTATCCCCGTCACTGATACATTTGAATTGTTTACACAGGCTGTTGGGTCAAAGCACTGAACTCTGAGACCAGGTACCACATCCAGTGATGTCTGATTTTACCTTGTCTTTAGTTTGAAATGTGTCAGTGTTGGGTTGGTAATCATTCATGTACATATGAGGATGCAACAGAATCATTCAGGTCATTCTGAAGTCACAAGCCCCTTACTCGACTCAAGGAATCTCGCAAATGAATATTTTATTTTATTTATCGCTGAATTTGAAGCTGCAGTTTCAAATGACCTAAAACATTTTTGCACAATATTATCATCTGAAGTTTGGTTTGATCTTTAAAAAATCTGTTTATGTTGGGTTTTTTCTAGACTCTGCTATTATTAGGATATAAATTCATTAATTATGCTCAAAAGGTCACAGTTTGATCTCTTTAAAGGGAACTTTTGGGTCAAATAAATAAAAATAAAAGAAATGATGTTCACATGCAACAGTTGCTGTGCCCTCACTGCAGGAGCTTGAGCTGGCCTGTCACCCAGCCCACTCTGTCTTCCTTTTAAACGGACACTTTTCTGCCCAGCTGGACATCGCTGGGGTTTTGGTGCAAGTATCCTCTAAACAGGTGGATTATTTACATTTTTGTTCAGGGAACTTTAAACGCAGTATCAATAGACACTACAGTTACAAATGAAAAGAGCCCTTTCAGTCTACTATGGAGACTAATGATTTAGTATTAATATATGAAATACTTGGTAATTACTGCATATTTCTTGTAGTTATTTCATATGTTGCACTTCCTTTTTGGTGCAAGTAGAAAGCGTGTCTCTGCAGTTTTCAGTCTTTGCAGTTTTCAGTCTTTGGACCGAACAGTTCTGACCTGTTCAGTCAGGGTCCGTTTGTTTCACACCTCTGATATAACCCTCTATATTAAACAGCATCATGTGTATACTATGCCTTATTTACAATGGTAGGAAACCCAGTTTGGCTTAAAAAAAATCATTCTTGAAAACCAACAGAATATAGAGTGTGTGCATGTGCATATGTTTCTGCTTTGTCGTATGTTTTGGAGAGCAGGGGAATATATAAGACTGCGGGAGGGAAACCTTAATGGATTCTGCACCATTAGTGAGCCATCCAGGCTATCTGTAGCAGGCAAATGACACGATCGAGATGCAGAAACCCCCTGCAGGACCCCTACTGATGTGAGCCTGGAAACAGAGTGAGCGATAGGGGGAGAGGGAGATGACTGTGTGATTTAATGTAAGGAAGCGAAGCAGCGTTCAAATTGATAAAGAGAGCAAGAGAAGCAGGAACAGAAAGAGAGGAGACGAGCGCTGTATCACTGGGGAGCAGAGAATCCAAGGGTGGAGTGGAGCGCTGCTACGGCTCTTCTATTCTGTGCATGGGAGGAGAAAGCGGGAAGTTGACAGCTGAAGCTTACCTCAGCAAATACCGCAGCAGATACCAGCCAAAAGGCTACCTCCTCCTCCTCCTCATCCTCCTCCTCCATTGTGCTGTCCGCTTGCCAGGAGAATAAACCATCTGCTTAGCCGCTTCTCTTCATTTTCTTTATTTTCTCTTAGTTCCACTCCCCTTTTACATTTCCCTCCACCCCTTGTTGTTGGGTTTCCACACAGGGATGCGGACTCAGCAGGGCTCGGAGGGGGGCGTGCCGCTGCCAGGGGGCAGTTGTGGTAGTAGCGGCAGTGGCAGCTCTGGGCTGTCACCGGGCTCTGAATCAGACGGTGGGAGCCCAACAGGCAGAGGGGTGGACGGCATGGTGGACGGAGGTCTCGGAGTGGGTGTATGCAAGGGTGGAGGTGGAGGAGGAGGAGGCAGCTTGGGCGGCACTTTGAGGGGGGTCCTGTCTCGCTATTGGAGTTTGGAAAGTCTGCACTCCACCACAGGTAAGTGGTAGTGTGTTATTCCGGATTGGATGGGACTGGGTACGCTTTGCGTGAGTGCATGTCGTTCCAGCTGTTCAGCTGACACCCACTGACAGTGACGGTGCAGTACTGATATATTTGGGTGGGCCGGCTGCCGGATGCTTTAGTCATGCAGAGAGAGCCAGAAAATGCCAGCAGCTCTGTGTCCTGCTGTGCCCTTTCTTACGGTCTGAAATGTGTGTCCTTGTCTGCCACACAAAGGATCTTCGCTGTGGAAATGCTTGTTGCACTTAATGCTGCACTGAACTCTCTGGGCTGGAGCTGGGATCACTGGAATCGTCTGTCTAAACTGGCACTGATGACATTTTTTTGGAAAGTCCCATGTGATAAGACAGGCAGAGGGTTGACTTTTATGCACACTCATTTATCTTTGAGAAACATGAATATTTAACAAAATATGGTTGATTCAAACTGTCAAGGTTCTAATCTGATGTGACAAATACAATTATAGCTTTAACCTTATTATACACACTGTGTTTTATTGCAACAAAAGAGTCTCTGATAATGAACCAGGTGTTATCTTTTTTGGTATTTTTAGTATTCTTTGAGGGGACTAAAAATAGTTCAAGACATGTTTAATAGCCTAAGTATGATTGAAAATATTGACAGTGTTATTAAACGTTTAGCCCAAAAGTCTGACGCACTTGTCTTTGCATGCACCCGCGTTCCCTGTCATCAGCGTGTGCTCATGTACTTTGTACTGTTGTTAAATGCTAAACATGAGCTGCTGATGCTGTGGCATGTAGCCGGGCTCTCCCTCTTCAAAATGGCATCGCGTTAGTTGTTGTGACTCCCAGTTGTTGTCATTCCGGCTTTGTTTGTCCAGCTGTGTGCTTGTGCATGTGTGTATCTGTGTGTATGGCCCAGTTGTTGCTCATGTGGAGCTGACCTAAATCTGTAAACACAGTGACATTATGGGACATGTCTTCATTATAAGAATAAACAGCCAATGATGTTCTGGAGAGAACATCACTGGCTGTTTGTGAGCTCGCCCTATCTCATTGGCTAAGCAGGGTTGGGCCTGCTTAGAACTTGAATGATGGACCACCTAGGAAACACCACCAGGTGTTTTAAGCTTGGCTCTGGCTTGTGCAATGGAGCAGGTCATTTACTAATCAGAAGGTTGGTGGTTTGATCCCTGGCAGCTCCCAGTCTGTATGGGTAAGATATTAAACCCGAGTTGCTCTCTGATGCGTCCACTGGAGTATGAATGTGGGTGACTGTTAGAAGAAAAAAGCATAGACAGAAAGTACTTGTGTGAATGAGGCAGGCTCTATAAAGTGCTCAGGTAGAGCAGAAAGGAGATAGGAACGACTCCGGGGTAATTTAGGAAGTATTTATTGTTACTTTTGGACTTGTTGGTTGTCAACAGAATTATTTCTCTTAAAGTATCATGAAGAAATTCAAGAGCTACACAGTACAGAAGAAAAGATTTCAAAGACTTTAAAAACCAAAACTAGTGGGACGTGTTGGAATTGTACTCAAAGATTACTAGAAAGAGAAACTCTGCTTCTGCACAGGAGGCACCATTAACCCTCACGTTAATAATAATAATAATACATTTTATTTGAAAGCGCCTTTCAAAACACTGAAGGTTGCTGTACACAGTAGAATAAAAGCAAGAAGTTTACAGAATCATAAAAGCAAGAGACATAAACAAATAAAATAAAGTGGAGAGGTTATGTGGGATAAGCTATTGAATGTTGTGTTCATTTGGTGTTAAACAATTTCAAAAACAACCATTCCATTAAGACCCACCATAAAAAACTATAACAATAGATACATTATCACCACTTGTTGTGTTAGATCTTTGTATCAATTTATGTTCTTGTGAACTTTACAGTTTCTGCATGTCTCATTAATCTGAGTTTAACTTTTGGATTATTTTCACTCTAAGAAGGATCAGTTGAAACATAGTAAACTGATCATCAGAGACCACTGTGGCTGAAAGTTTGCATCAATATTTGTTTTGAAACCATTTCAAGTTTTTATACAGTCACATAAAGTAACACCTGCGTTACTTTTACACCTATTTGTGTAAAGAGTAAATTATCCTCAAACCATACTGCCTTCTGACTCAGCTTGTGACTAAGAGCATAGGAGATGGAGGAACTGTCCCTTGAGACCTCCAATCAGTCTCCAGAACCACAAACCTCTCCTGGTTCTTTCACCAACACTATCAGTGGGTTTCCCAGTATAAACCTACATGTTCCAAGCATAACACATCCTGGCATCACATGTTGCAAAACCTTTATGCCACATTTACACTGCTTGCTTGGCATATACTGTTTGAAAGGGCAGTGTCCCCTAAAGCAACCAGACCGAACCAACTGAACTTCTCTCATCACAGCCATTTTTGTCTTGTTGACCACAACCTGGTCTTGTATCTGTCAAAGCAAATCACCCGTAACAACATGTACATTTTCTGGAGTGACATGATGGCCTGAAAAAATTGTCCGAGTGGACTCTGCATCCCATAAACTGCTGGTAGAGTCATTTCTGGATCTGTACTCACCACTCAAATCAAAGACTCATGCATGCGTTGATGTCTTTCTGACTTACCTCCTCCCAATCATCTTTGTAAAGCTGTTTCCCCTTCAAGTTGGTCAAGTTTACCAGTATGGCTTTGACTCAGGACTGAGTCCAGAACAGTTCAAAGCAGGATGTGATGTCATCAATCCTGATGACAGTTTCAGTTGAAAGCCTACCTTCATTCTCGGGTGGGGATAAGTTCCCATTCTTTCACTTGAATGTGAGATCAACCTCTGCATGGCCATTCTCTTCATCACTGGATTCCTCCTCATCAATCCTTTCTTGGTCGGGTCAGATTATATTCCGTGTCAACTTCAGCTTCTAAAACTTCCTCATCTAATCCATCCTCATTGCCATCAAATATGAGAGCCTCACTGACCTGCCATGATGTTGCCACACAGCGAATGTGAGCAAGGCCCCCTAAAAGCATCATACAGCAAAGCTATGAGAAAAGTTCAATGCTGACACAATGTTGCAACTATCTGTGAGAGCTGCCAACACAGGAGCTGTTCCTGTGGAGGAGAGGCTCTACTGGGCAAAGATTCCCATAGCGGTTGCCAGAGAAACCAAAGTGTTTATATGTGTAAATATGAGTGTGCACATGCATGCTTGCTTGTGTTTGCCTGTATGACCATCTGACAGATAGGGATGGACCTGAACTCTGTTATTTACACTAATTATTGTCTCTCCCATGTCATTCTCTTCTTTTGTTGGACATTGTATGAACATAAAACAGGAAAAGGTGTGCATAGACAGAAACAAGAAAGAAGGCAACTGGAAAAGATGAAAACACAAAGAACAAAGCCAAAACATGTATATGTGTTGTATGTCATGTTTGTTGGCTACGAGGATAATAACCACAGTAATAACACCATCACCATTACTATTACTACTACTAACATTTAATTCAATTCAATTTTCAATTCAGTTTTATTTATACAGCGCCAAACCACAACAACGGTCGCCTCAAGCTGCTTTATATTGTAAGGTCGACTCTACAATAATACATACAGAGCAAAACCCGACAATCATATGACTCCCTGTGAGCAAGCACTTTGGCGACAGTGGGAAGGAAAAACTCCCTTTTAACAGGAAGTTGAGGTGTGTCATCTGACAAGGATGCCTCCTGGGCTCCTCTGGGTGAGCTGTTCTGGGCATGTCCCACCGGGAGGTGGTACTGCACTGTTCTGTTCTAGATGACTTAGCACTGCCTCGGGTTGCCCCCAGACCCTAAGGAGGGAGCCTGTTTATTAGGGGAGAAGGACACTGATCTAGTTGATGATGAATCTACATTGGTGACCTGGCTTGCCTTCCTAAATCACCTGGTCCACATGTGGTCTCGGTCTAACCCACACAGATGCTGAGAAATCAGCAAGAGGGGAAAAAAGAAGAAAAAAGGGAGAAAGGATAAAAAAATGAATTAAAATAAGTTAACACTAATCAATACATTAAAAAGGAATTCCAAGGTGGGGAATTGGAATTTAACTAAAACATACTGTAGTATTCAAAACATGTGGACATGTGCATGGTTTCAGCCTACAATGAAGCACAGTGATGGAGATGCAGGGATTCTGGATAATCTCTCAGTCACAGCCATGTAAACTATAGGATGTGGTGTGAAAGTCATTGCCTGAGCTCCCTGAAGTGCACTGTGAACGAGTGGCAATGCTACCCAAAGCCATTTGAAACATTTTCCTTTGAGGTGGGTCCTGTGAATTGTTTTATAAAGTGTAAATAGTAAGTGTGCATTTTTGGTCACAAAATGTTACTGCACATTTCTGTCCAGAGGTCAGCGCTGGAAGAGTACTCCAGGTCACTTCCCCATTTGTATGATGATATACAACACATGATAGATACATCAATATTGGAAAATTGTAGTTTGGAGGTTATTTTTCTGGGGTGAGTGATTTTCATGGTCTCTTCAGTTAATCTGGAGGGAAGTAGTGGATTATTTGTTATGGTAATCCTGGATTTGATTATAGATTGGACATTTTGTTTGCATTCCACCAGGCCGTCAGAGTTACACTAATTGTAATGTAGTTTGTTTTTTTAGTGCAGAAATGTAGGAAAGAGAGACTAAAACTGATAAATGGTTGAGGTCAATTTTTCATACAGCACCAAATCACAACAACGGTTGCCTCAAGGCGCTTTGCATTGTAAGGCAGAGCCTACAATAACACACGTTGAGTTGGTTTTGTGCTATATTTACCTGGGTGAAGTGCACAGTGTTTTTCTCTGAGCGTCCAAAAGCCAGTCTGTGTAGGTTGAAGTGTCCAGTTAACTTTATCAAACTCCTCTTTTGCATCTAATGCTAGCATGATTATTATGGTATGGTGTTTAGAGGTAGGTTATGAAGTTGATTAATCTGTCATTTCAGGTTTTCATGAAGCTGGTTTGATCTGGATGTATTCATGTTTGGGTAACATTTTCTTTTTTAGTAGCTAGAGCTTTAGTGGTTATTTTAATGTCTGTGTTTATTAATGAGAGAGAGCGATATGTTGGTTAGTTTTTAGTTGGAGAGTCATAATATCGCTTGGTATTGTTTGTGTCATTACTCTGTGGGATCATGACAACATGATTTGGCAGAAGTGTTTATAAAATTGTGCCGGAAATCCATTGTGATTTCATATTTGGCATTTACTAAGTGCTTTATGGAGTTCATCTATAGTAACAGGTTCATTCAACATGTCTGCTTGCTTTTTGGAAAGTCTGGGTCAATCTAAGTTTTCATTGAAAGTTTTCTACTTTGGGTTGTGGTCAGAAGAGTATAGCTGGCTATAAAAGGTTTTAGATATATTAATAATATTGAAAGTGTTTTGAAAAATCCCATGCACTAAGTATGATTGAGTGGATTGTTGTAAGGGAGTTACTGAGGCAGAGAAAGCAATGCGTGAGAGGGATTGATGGAAAAATAAGTCTCTGGATGAAGGGTTGTTTTTCCTCCAGCTGTCATTGAGACCATAATGATTCATATATTGTTTTATGATATCTGTGGAACATCAAAGTCTTAAGCTACCAGGTGAGTGTCACCGGTCGAGTGTGGGACTGATAACTGTATTGAAGTGTCCAGCAATGATGATGTTGGTTGAATTGCACTCTAATGAAAATAGGTTGTAGAAGAAAGATGGGTCATTATTTCGACTGGCATGAATGTTTTATTTTCCTAACCTTCCACCTGGATCAATATGACTGAAGTACGTTACTGCCACAGAGTAGTGTTCTGGTGGAGTGGAAATTGAGTCTTACTAATTTAGAAGATCATCATGTAGCCTGGAGAAATAGTTTGCTGCTTTATAAGAAAGCCCTCCGTAAAGCCAGAACATCTTACTATTCATCACTGATTGAAGAAAATAAGAACAACCCCAGGTTTCTCTTCAGC
>NW_024582622.1:227077-239581 GCF_018398535.1 Haplochromis burtoni
CAGAAAAAGTAGAATTGGGCTGAAAGATCTATCGCTTTATCACCTCTTCAGGTTGTAAATCGTGTTTTTAAAAAGTAACTAAGTAACTAAGTAATTAATCACTTTTGAAAATAAGTAATCAGTAAAGTAACAGGATTACTTTTTTGGGGAAGTAATCAGTAATTAGTTACTGATTACTTTTTTCAAGTAACTTGACCAACACTGATTATACCCTACTGTGAATTCCTATTGCCAGTATTTGGCCCTACCTAATGTTGGCACATAGATGTCTCCAGATTTATGCTGGATGCATCTATCCATCTAAGTTTGGTGGGCTGCCATGACTACATCCTTTCGATGAAAACTCAAAAGCTTCGAAATTTAATGTCACCAAGGTCTTTAAATTGTACTTACTGAAGATCACGTTGATCTAATTAAATCCTTAGGAGGTGTTTGTGCCTGAAATTAGTGAAAAATGCTGCTAAAATTACACATTAAATTCAAAATGACTGACTCCCTGTTGCATTTAGAATATGGTTGACATAGATAATGTATAATAATAATAATAATACATTTTATTTATAGGCACCTTTCAGACCCTCAGGGTCACCTTACAATAACACGAGAGGTTGTTTTGTTGCTTTAATTAATTTATTATTAACAATAATATAAAATTTTGCACTAAAGGAATTACTAATGTAAAAAAAAAGTGGTTTTATTTATATATGTTTATATATAAATATATGCGGTGGCCCCTAGAGACAAAACACGTACAAACTCCAAAACACGTTTCTAGCATAAACTGAACTTCCAAACCAGAGCTACTAGATCACTTAAATTACACAATTGAAAGCATGTGTGTATTGTTTGTGTATTTATACACAAGCACTCACCGTAAATATACTTTTATTTATTCACTCCACATAAAATGTAATAAATAAATCATATAATCCAAAAAACAACTATTTACATTTCACCTATTAAATTACTACACCTATTAACTATTTAAATTTTCAGCTTTTTCCTTTTAAATAAATGAAGCAACAAAACGCTGCAAACCACAACACAATTAAATATAAATTAAAATATGAAAACAAAAAGAAGATGCACATTCTCTGTCATATGGACCTGCATGAATAAACTTTCTGAATCCTTTATCATCTGCAACCGAAAATAGTTGTGGATGATTACTATACTTTTCTAATGAGACGTTGTTGTCCCTGGCTCTCTCTCTCTCTCCCTCCCGCTCTGTTCCTGTGCTACTGAGTGTAACTACCGCCCCTCCCCCCTCTGCCCAGCGCAAAGCACAAGGCTCGCGTGCAGAGTGAAGCGGAAAAAGTGCGAGAGAGAGGGTGAGAGAAAGAAAAAAAAAAAAACACGTGACGGCTCGCGATAAGGAGCCGGCTCACGTCGTTCACGTCAAAGATCCGGCTCTAAGAGCCGTTTCGTTCGCGACCGACACATCACTACCACAGACACAAAGCCCTGACCTAAACCTTACGTTTCTTCAGTATATCTGATGCCTAATCCTAAACCACTTTTACCAATCTGACCTGTTTTCTTCTTGTACCTACCCTGAGCTTTGCTACCCCAATGAAAATAAAATCTCAGAAAATGCCAGAAAAGAGGTTGTGTGTAAACAAGTCTTTGTCCAGTCTTTGCACTCATTCTCCTCTTTTGTGTTCCTGTGAATTAAAATAATGCCAGGTGGCACACTGTAGCATCCAAGCACACACTGGCAACTGTTCTCATCCATGAGCAAGTGAGGGGACGGGGGAAAGGATGTCTAAAAGCATCCATCACAAAAATGGGAGGCATGGTGCTTTCTGGGAAATAGGTCACCATTAAAACAGCCATTTAGCCTGAGGTGTTTTTGTGCACTACTTGTTCTGAAGTTACTTATCTTAGAGAAGGATGAGGGGACAGTGGACACAAATAGATAAATGCATCAGTTTTATTCATTTGTCACCGATTCTCTTATTATTACTCATTACAGTAGAATGTGACATAGATAATGTAAACAGCATATATTCAGTAGCTATTTTAACTGAGTCTTACTTTTCTCCACGAGATCTGGTTGAGCCCATTTTGTTGCTGATTAAATGAAACAGTCTCTCCAAAAGTATCTGCTATGGCTAATCACCATTAATGTAGTTATAGCTATAGTATACCAATATAAACTTAAATTGTCTGCTATTTAATATGTTATTTTTATGTTATGTTATTTTTCTATTTTTTGGACTTATGCCAGACGGATGGACAAAGAACGATAAATATTTGTTTAATATTTTACTGGCAGCAGGCAAAAAGAGCCATCACAAAAAACTTGCTTTCTTCTGAGAGCCCAACTATGAACATGTGGATGGACATCACAATGGACATTTACATGATGGAGAAAATGACAGCAGATGTGAACTATGATGAAAGAAATGGATGGACTATATAAAAACATGCAGGCCAGATTTTGATTTTGACTGTGTTAACTATTAGACTAGAGGATATATTAGTTATATTAATGGAAACAAAAACTCCCTATGTGCCTTTTTTTTTGTATTTTTATTTTATTTTTTTTCTTTGCTGACTTAGTAAAACTTTGTTAAACTCTATTTTCTAAGTACACAAAGACACTAACACATGCCATATTCAGTTGCTTGCTTTTCATTTTACACTTTTAATCATGTAATAGTTCATGTCTAGGTTTTACAGGGTGTTCTGTGACTGCTCATTAAAAAACAACTGATTTTAATTTGCCCATTTCCCTTCCAAAATCTTCTCTTTGGATAGCTCTGTATGTCTGCACAGCTGGTATTTTTAGTTTTTAGTGCTGCCCAATTGCAAATAGATACGCTTTATTTGTTTTCCTCCATTGTTTCCAACTGTTCAACTTTAAATTAATCTTGGGAAAAGGAACTAAATTATGTGATGAGCAAAGATTTTGTTGGTTTGGCCAAAAATCTCCTTTCTTTCTAATACACCATGTGGTGGTAAATGCTATAGTTTAAGTGTTTTGCACTTGTGGCTGTTTCTGTGCAACTCTACACTGACAATCTGCTCTGTGGTGCATCGGTTAAAAGTGAGAAGGATGCTCCTGGTCATACTCCTGAACTAATGTGTCATCGTCCACTGACATAAGCTGATGACTGCTGTCTGTTTAGTGTTCCCCTTGGTACAAAAACACAGATGTTTATATTCATGTGATCAGAGCAGGACTTTTACAGAGTGATAAAAAATACCCAAGCTTTAAAAAGATGTATCCAATGAATTCATTTTTACTTTTTCACTTTTACGAAGGTTAAAACAGTAAAATTCAAATCTCTGTATTTGATTTGAGAGAAATGAGCCAATGAGTCAGTAAGCCTGACTTTCCAAGCATCTCTGGCAGGAGGGTCCCCTGTCCCCCACAAGACATTCAACATCTGCTCTGGGTTCCTGGCTGGCTGAGGCTCTGCCGATCCCTGCACCCGTTCCAGCTCCTCGGGTGGAGAGAGCAGTTGCCTAGCATTTGCCGGTGCCTGTTCCGGAGTCCAAGGTCAGAGCAGCTGTGACCCGGCCTTCTCAAACACCTGTACCTACTCCTCGCATGGGAGTGGCTGGTTTCCGGTCTGCTCTGCCACCCATGCCAGTCCCTGAGGTGAGGCCCACCAAGACACAGCTGACCTCCGCACCTATATCTACTCCTCGGGTGGGAGTGACTAGTGTCCTGCAGGTGCCTGCACCCATTCCTATTCTCGCTGGAGGGTCGGCCGAGCCCATCCAGCATCCTGCTGCATTGCCTGCAGCTTCACCACCTGCTGCGTCCGCTGACGGCTCTTGTGAGTCTATTCTGCCACCTCCTGCTCCACCACCTGTGGCTTCCACGCCGTCGCCTGCTGCACTACCACCTACTTCTTTGCCTACTGTTGCCATGGTGCCATCTGGTCTAGCTCCAGCGCCCGTGTCTGGTCCTGCCTCGTATGGTCCTGCCTCTGCCAAGTCATGTCCAGCGCGCTTGACACGCCAAGCCACCAGAGGATTTCTGTGCACGTTTACACCACCATTGACCGCCTGCCAAGCCGCCTGAGGGTTGTTGTCCATGTCCAGCGCGGACTGATCGTCCACATCCTACTTGTCCATGTCCAGCACACCGTCGCTGGCCACTTCCTGGCTGTCAGCTGCTTCCAGGCAGCCAAGCTCCGGACCTCTTTAGTTATGGACTCTTGTGCTGCTGACCTCCGGGTCGGTCCCCTGAACTATCTTCTTGGGACTCTGTTTTGTTTCCTGTTTTTCTTTGTTCAATGTGTTTAGTTTTACTCTTCCACTGTGATGTTGTTATGTTCATTTGTGTCAGCTGTTTCCCCATGTGTTTCGGCTTGCCCTGATCACCTCCTGTGTGTTTGTTTTCATACATTCCTTGTCAGGTCATCTGTTGTTTCTTGCCATGTTTCCAGGTTTCATGTCCAGGTTTGTTTAGGTTCATGTCAGGGTTCTTCGTGTTGTTTTTTAGTTCTCCCAGTTTAGGTTAATATTTAGTTTTGCATCAGTTTGCCTTGCCTTTTGTCTTGCACCTTTTTTTTTAAATCAGCCTTATTAAACGACCTTTTGTTAATATCAAGTTTTGTTCCACGTTCTTTTGTGTCTGCATTTGGGTCTACTATTCTCAATTCATACAGTCCGATACCAACTGTATACAGTCATACAGTCGGTACATTTATTTATTTATTTATTAACCTTTATTTAACCAGGAAGATCCCATTGAGATTAAAAACCTCTTTTTCAAGGGAGACCTGGCCAAGATAGGCAGCAGCAGATGTCTCACAGTTACAGAAATTACTCAAACGCAGGCAGCAACAACACACATGCAACAATAAGTGAAAAAATACAAATAAAATAAAAAATAAAATAAAATTCAATAAAATTCAAATAAAAATAAAAAAGTCAGTTAAAATGACAATCAATCTAAATGAAACAGTTACATGTTATGGACTTGGCCTCAAGGATTCGTAGTTTAGATTTAAAAGCACTTAATGAAATGAATTCAGTCATTTCCTTCTGCAGTTCCAAGCCGAGGGTGCTAAATGGACAAAAGCTCTTTTACCAAGTTCAGTTCGGGCAAATGGAACAGAAAGCAACAAGTAGCCATGTGGACGAAGAGAATACTGACCAGCATGTTTCATTACAAGCAGGGAACATAGATAAGAAGGCAGCAACCCAAGTATCGCCTTATATATAAAACTGTATAAATGAGAATTCCTCCGACTTACCAGAGCAGGCCGTCCTACCTGAGAGTATAACTCACAGTCGTGAGTCTGAAATTTACAGTTAGTGATGAACCTCAGAGAAGCATCTGAGCTGCCTCTGAAGTCCCACAGGCTACCCACACCTGATAGGACTCCTGGTGGCTCCCTTCACCTCTGGTGTCCACCATTTGGTTTGGTGGCTACCACCACGACAGACACCAACCACCTTGCAGCCGCAGCTCAGTGCAGTGTCTTTGACAAGGAGGTGCTGAACATGTTCCTAGTCTGAATGCTGTTGAAGCTCTGCTGGAGGTGTGCATTGAAGATCGGGGCCTCTGTCAGGCATTCTCAGTGTACCCTCACTGTACGTTTAGGTGCACCAGGTCTGTACAGTATCCTCCCCCGCCACCTGATCCAACTCATCACCACATGGTGATCAGCTGACAGCTCAACCCCTCTCTTCAATCGTATGTCCAGAGCATATGGTCGCAGATCTGATGATACAATTACAAAATCACCCTGCGTCCTTATGGACACCCTCATATTTGAACATGGTGTTCTTTATGGACAAACTGTGGTTTGCCCAGAAGTCCAGTAACAGACCACCGCTCGGGTTCAGATCTGGGAAGCCGTTCCTCCTAGTCACGCCCCTCCAAGTCTCACGGTCGTTGCTCAGGTGAGCGTTGAAGTCTCCCAGTAGGACAACAGAGTCCCCAGGTGGAGCACCCTCAAGCACCCCACCCAGGGACTCCAAGAAGGTCGGGTACTCTGAACAGTTACCCACTTATACCTCCAGGATAAGTGGGTGAAGATAGGGACTTCACCAAACTAGAAGAGGATGTTCTAGCAAAATGCTAAACTAGCCAAATCTCCACAACAGCTACCCATTGTGGACCATAGTAGATCACAACTGTAGCCTCTCTCCAGTGTAGAAATACTTCCTTCCAGCCTTACCATTCAGGAAATGTAGAGTAGAGGAGCTAGGAATCGACCACCTCCTGAGCCACACCCGCCCAATGAAGGGATCATAGGCTCTGTAATGAATCAGTAAACTGTGTCTGGGTCCCATCAATATGGTTCTACACTGCGGAAAATTGCAGTTTTTTATTTAATAAAAACTAGCTAATGTCACAGGTCCATCAGTAATGTGTGTCTTATTTATTCCTTCATATTTTTTTAATATCAGTAGCACTATTGTTTGATGTAAATGTTGCATGACACCACCTGGTCTAGTTGTTGGACAACTAACACTTAAGTGGCTTTTAGTGGTCTTCTGCTATGTGGATTTCACCTTTGGTTGCAACCTGCACAGTAATACAGACAGATTCCACCTCATAGACGCACCACCATCAGCTATCAATGTACCGTCACTCCCCTCTCCATGTCAACTCAGAAAATTACCCGATTGGATAGTGGGATTTTCAGTAGAGAAAAAGAATGCTAGTATTCCCTTCATCAGACCTAATTATTTTTGCATGATATTGAGATTTAGAGCATCCTTATACTGGGACACGTGTTCTGATAAATATTCTTATGAACAACAAGACCAGTCTTTGTCACAGCGAGGTGCGCCGATAAGTTTAGTTTACAGGACCCAGAAGCAGACACTGAAAGGCGGAGTTGCTGGCTGAACAGAAGACGATCCTTTATTTGGATGTTGGCACATGAAAAAGCATGAAGCTATGAAAACTAAGAAAACTGTGAACGCTCAGAAAACTAAAGGACTAAGAAACTCAATGAAAATACTATGACAAACTATGAACACTGAGTAAACTATGACGAAACACTCTGGGGAAGCAAACAGACGACCTGACAACGAAACATAGAAAACAGAGGACTTAAATACACACATGAGGTGACAAGGATGAACATAACGATGCACAGGAAATGTAAACTCAAACACAATGACATGAAAACTGGACTTTCAAAATAAACAGGAAAACATGACAAGACACAGGCACGACAGCATCAACCAGAAACATGACACATAAGACACAATAAACAACAATGGGAACATTAACACATGGGAACACCGCTGACACACATGAACCTAATAACAGGGCAGGGGAAGGGAAACTAAATACAATGAACAAAGAACATACTGGACTCTTACAAAATAACACAGGAAACATGATGAGGCAGACAAACAACATGGGCTTGACACATGAGACATGAAACACAAAGGGCAGGTGAGACCAAAGACCGGGGAAAACGGGGAAATGAGGGGATCAATAACAAAACTGAATCACTTGGGGTTTTACGGGAGCTAGATGAGCTTAACCCAAACAATAAATGACAAAACATGAAGCCTCAAGTTCTAACTAATAATACAAAACAAGAACTTAATATTTCCCCATACTAATAAAAGAAATATACAATATATCAAAATGCTGGGTCACAGACCCAGCCCATAAAGACCTTCCAGGTAACAACCTTTAGTTTTAAGTTGGGGCAGTTCTGGGGTGCTCCTTTTTGGGGTAAAGCCTTCTGTGTAGTAAAACACCATCTCATCAGGATATGGTCTCTTGGGAGACTGTCGAGTACGTGGGAAAAGGCAAATATGTCAATGTGCTTAATGTTGCAATATGACACAGAACGAAAAGAGTTTGACTTAAGATTAAATTAGCATTAAAAATTTGGTCAGATATGGAACACGAAATCCCTCTTAGGAGTTTTAGTGAGATTGTCTATATGTAAGTCAACCAGCAAAATAACATTGAAAACCAGAAGAAACTCATTGGAGGAACTCAGAAAATGAATTTGAAAAGTCATTATTTAGCTTGGTCAGGCAATACACTGTAACATATATAGGAGTAGTTGGCCCACTGATTTGTAAAACGATGGACTCAAATGAGGCGTACAGAAGAATAGTTTTAGATGATACTTTTCCATTTCTTGTTGTAAACTACCACAACACTGCGACCACGGCCAAATGCGCAGGGCTGATAGGTGTAAACTAACCAAGCTACACCATGTCACTGGGTTGGTGTCAAGTCAGTCAAACAAAGAAAATCAAACTTAATGACTGGCCAGGAGATCACACAGTAGAAACCCTTATTGGTGAGCGAATTCACATTAAATAACCCGAAGGAGAGTTTCTTTATCTCAATTGTGGCATCAGCCAACCAGGTCGGGTCAGCCGGGACACTTGTTTACAGTCTAACCAGGTCTATGTGGGGATCAAAGGAAAATAGACCAGAATTGTTGTATTGGATTATGATCATGATAAGTTCCAACGAGATCCTTGGTGAGTGTATTTCTGACTGGGATGAAGTAAATAGAATGAAGCTGAAGAAGCTTGGCTGTTGTGTACTGAAATACAAATGTCAGTGGGTGGAAGATGGCAACCAGTGCCAGCAAGCTCCACGGGAACACTCTGCCATTTCACATCATTAGATTTTAGAGGTTTCCAGTTGCTGAAGGCATGGTGACAGCGACAGAATAAAAATGCAATAAAAACGATCAAAAATCGGATGGCAATTGATGGCTTACAGAAACCATTCTCAAATATATGAAAAGACACTTAAGTGATACAATATTAGAATTAAAATAAGTCCACAGAAAAGTGGCAGGGGGTAGCACCAGGGTTCATTCAATCAAATTATACACCTGTGTCATCACAGTCACCCCTCAGTTAGCTTAACTGCCACTGTTACTGGTACCAACTGAGACACCACCACTCAGTTGGTATTTGGGCTGCCTGCTGAGTGCTAACTGTTTACAGCTTTTCTTGTACAGTGTTTGTGGTTTCGTATGAGTACCAAAATTAAGCAAGCAAGCAGAAATCTCATGGCTGTCCATGTCGCCAGCAGTCCACAGCAAGAGCAGAATGAGGCATGTCACATTTACCTGGGTTTTGACCACACATTGACTGAACCTGAAGCCTGTGCAATTTGTTGTCAGCTCCAGCACAAGACCCTAGAAAGATGGGTGACGTTTGTGGAGAAATTACTGGGAAACATGGCTATAGCACGGCATGAAGCTTTCCTTTCTAAGTGTAGGAACTTGGGTTTGTCTGAATCCAAAGGCAAGTTGATGTACCTGCATCTGATTGGGCTGAATGAAGTATGTTGATGGGTTAGAAGAGGGTGAGCTAGAACTAAGCAAGAATGCTAGCTAGCTTCAGCTGAACTTGACAATCACCAGGATGATGATGATGTGCTGGACATCCACGGTTTCTCGGAGGATGAGCTGCAGAGCCTGTCATTGACTCAGTGTGCCACTGCCCCAGCCAGCCAAGACACCATATTCATTGTTCTGATGTGAAGCAGAGGAGCTGCAGGTGGACTGGTTTTCTTCCGAGTCAGTTCAGAAAAAATCATGGTTGAAAGCCATCTTGGGTCAGCTGTAGCTCAGGAGGTAGAGCAGATCATCTGCTAATGGGAAGCTTGGCGGGTCCATCCCTGGCTGTTCCAGTCTGCATGCCAAATTTCGTTGGGTATGTCCCCAAGTTGCTCTGTAATGCATCCATCGGAGTATGAATGCATGTAAATATTAGTTAGAAGCACTTTCACAGAAAAAGCATAGAAAAAAGTTCAGATGTGAATGTGTGAATGAGGCAAGTTGTGTAAAGTGCTTTGAGTGCTCAGAATGAGTGCATTATATAGTCTGTACCTCCCTATGTTAGCGGAGCCTTTGGAGCAAGTTCACCATCATCACTGTGCCCGGGTATAGACATCGAATCCTGAGGTGTTTCAATGATCTACTGGTGTGTGTGTGTGTGTGTGTGTGTGTGTGTGTGTGTGTGTGTGTGTGTGTGTGTGTGTGTGTGTGTGTGAGAGTGTGTGAGAGACAGAGAGAGAGAGAATCACATTCAGTTTAACATCAGTGTGTTTGCGTCCTTGCACACTTTCTACTGTTCCTGTATGGCTGAAAGCACAAAGCCAGCAAACAGCTCAGCCTGGCACTTCCTTGTACATACTGCACCTCCCCCTCCATCCTCTCCCTTTTATCCTGCCACTCCGCTTTGCTTCAGTTGGTCAAAGCATGGAAGTCTTTGTCAGAGTTTTGTTTAGAGAGTTCAGATTCCCTTCATTTATGTGAAACAGCGAGGGACTGTGTAGACTTTGTTTTCGTTTGTTCTGTAAAGTTTATTACATTGTAATTAATTTTTTTCTTCACAGGGAACTTAATGTAGCTTGGTGTCCCCTTATTTAACTGTTATTCTCAAGGCTCTTTAGACCTAAGATTAAGGCTACAGTTAGGGTTCACATGTGCCCCCAGTAGTGAATTTCTACCTGTAAAGCACATAAAGAAAAATATCATAACAGAGTAAATGTAAGGTTGAAATGTATGTAAGGTACTTGTTTTTGATCTGCTAAAATATATACTAACCCTAAGTCTATGTGTAGACCCTGTTTTGTTCTTGTACAGCAAGTAAATAAGTATTCAACATGTCCCCAGTTTTCTTGTAAATATGCTTGTATTTATTGTATTGCCTTGGGATATTGTGTCGCATACTCGATAAGAGCTAAAACAAATTGATATTCCTGTGCACTCCAGTAAAATGGCCCGATAAAGTCCATGCTGATGCGCTCCAACGATGCCTCCATAAAAGGTAGTGGTCACAAAGACACTTTTGGAATTGCCACCTAGTTCACCAGTTTCACTTTGTCCATGTGGCCCCTTGCGGGCCAGGTGCAGTGTCTGTAGCTACAGCAGAGTAGAAAGTGTTAGTAGAGACAGCGGCCATCAGTCTGCCATCCCTGGCCAGTGACCTGGAGCCTCCTACTTGAGGCCAGGACTGGCTGACTGTCTGCCCACCACCCGAAACGGCGGCCCCAGCAGCTCCCTCGGCTGAGCCACAAGATGGTCCTCTGCTAGCATTACCACCATGCCTAAACTGGTGAGCTGGTGACAGCGGACCCACTGGGTGGTGCCAGCTGGAAGACACTGACACAAGTTTTTTTTTCTTACCTGTTGACTGAAACATATTCCAATTGTAGTTATATAATGCATAGAAACTGCATTAGACCCTTTGATTATAACATATATAACATTATACTAGGTTATCATTATATAAATATCATAATATCTAGATAGTTAATAATCAGAAAAAGAAAAAAAGTGATGTGAAAAAGTGCTTTTCCCCTTCCTGATTTCCTATTTGTTGTGTTTGTCACACTTAAATGTTTCAGATCATCAAAATAAATGTAAACATTAGGCAAAAATAACACAAGTAAACACAAAATGCAATTTGTAAATGAGGGAGTTTACTATTAGGGGACAAAATTCCAAACCTACATGGCCCTGCGTATAAAACAGTGGCCATGTCATGGTCCTGCGACCATGACTCAGTGACTTTGTGTTTGTGTTCTTTATTGTTATTATTCTCTTTATTATTCATGGGCTGTTTTGGGATGGTTTGTGTTTTGGGATTTTAGATACTGGGTTTTGGGTTTGTGCTCCCTCTATTGGTCCCTGGTGTTAGTGTTCCCCTGTCTCGTCAGGTTAGTCGGGTCCAGCTGTGTCTCGCCTTCACATCTGAGTAAGTGCTGCATTTGAGTCCTCAGGCCACCCTTAGCAGCAACAACTGCATTCAAGAGTTTGCGATAACTGGCAATGAGTCTTTTACAGTGCTGGGGAACAGTTTTGTCTTTGCAAAATCATTGTAATTCAGCCCCATTGGAGCATTTTTGAGCAAGAACTGCTTTTTCAACTGTTAGCATCTCAATCAAAGTCAGGACTTTGACTAGGCCACTCCAAAGTCTTCATTTTCTTTTTCTTAAGCCATTCAGAGGTGGACTTGCTGGCGTGTTTGGATAATTGTCCTGCTGCAGAACCCAATTACACTTCATCTCGTTTAAGTTTAGGTGGACAGCAGGGTTCCATTTACTGCAGTCATCCAGGTCATTGTAGTCTAAGAAGCTTGGAAAGAAAAGCGTCTGGACTTCTTTAAGTTGCTTGAAGACGTTTCACCTCTCCTCCGAGAACCTTCTTCAGTTCTAGGCTCAAATGATGTGGAGTCCCAGATTTAAGCCCTGTGGGAGTTTCCCCCCAAAGAGAGACAAAAGGACCCCCTGATGATCCTCTACCTAATCACCTGAGCCAAGGTGTGAAAATGGGTGTGGGTCACAATCAGCCAGGGTTTAGGGTGAGCTCACTGTGAAACCTAGCCCCACCCTATCATGTGATTTCCTGAGGTCAGATGGCCCAGGGCGTCTGGGAAGGGATCTCAAAACTGGATTATAGATGGCAGACAGTTGGTGTCATAAACCACCGCCTCTTGCTCTGCAGGCCTACTTGTTGTTCCTAGAGTATTTAAAAGTAGAATGGGAGGGAGAGCCTTCAGTTTTCAGGCCCCTCTTCT
>NW_024582622.1:239606-254665 GCF_018398535.1 Haplochromis burtoni
AAAAAAGAGAGAGATCTCTATTGGTCCCTGGTGTTAGTGTTCCCCTGTCTCGTCAGGTTAGTCGGGTCCAGCTGTGTCTCGCCTTCACATCTGAGTAAGTGCTGCATTTGAGTCCTCCTTTCCACTCTTCACACGGCTGCTGCCCCGGACCGTGACAGGCCACCCTTAGCAGCAACAACTGCATTCAAGAGTTTGCGATAACTGGCAATGAGTCTTTTACAGTGCTGGGGAACAGTTTTGTCTTTGCAAAATCATTGTAATTCAGCCCCATTGGAGCATTTTTGAGCAAGAACTGCTTTTTCAACTGTTAGCATCTCAATCAAAGTCAGGACTTTGACTAGGCCACTCCAAAGTCTTCATTTTCTTTTTCTTAAGCCATTCAGAGGTGGACTTGCTGGCGTGTTTGGATAATTGTCCTGCTGCAGAACCCAATTACACTTCATCTCGTTTAAGTTTAGGTGGACAGCAGGGTTCCATTTACTGCAGTCATCCAGGTCATTGTAGTCTAAGAAGCTTGGAAAGAAAAGCGTCTGGACTTCTTTAAGTTGCTTGAAGACGTTTCACCTCTCATCCGAGAAGCTTCTTCAGTTCTAGGTCAAATGGTGGAGAGTCCCAGATTTAAACCCTGTGGGAGTTTCCCCAAGAGGGACAAAAGGACCCCCTGATGATCCTCTACCTAATCACATGAGCCAAGGTGTGAAAATGGGTGTGGGTCACAATCAGCCAGGTTTCGGGTGAGCTCATTGTGAAACCTGGCCCCACCCTATCATGTGATTTCCTGAGGTCAGATGGCCCAGGGTCGTCTGGGAAGGGATCTCAAAACTGGATTATAGATGGCAGACAGTTGGTGTCATAAACCACCGCTCTCGCTCTGCAGGCCTACTTGTTGTTCCTAGAGTATTTAAAAGTAGAATGGGAGGCAGAGCCTTCAGTTTTCAGGCCCCTCTTCTGTGGAACCAGCTTCCAGTTTGGATTCGGGAGACAGACACTATCTCTACTTTTAAGATTAGGCTTAAAACTTTCCTTTTTGCTAAAGCATATAGTTAGGGCTGGACCAGGTGACCCTGAATCCTCCCTTAGTTATGCTGCAATAGACATAGGCTGCCGGGGGATTCCCATGATGCATTGAGTTTTTCCTTTCCAGTCACCTTTCTCACTCACTATGTATTAACAGACCTCTCTGCATTGAATCATATCTGTTATTAACCTCTGTCTCTCTTCCACAGCATGTCTTTTATCCTGTCTTCCTTCTCTCACCCCAACCGGTCGCAGCAGATGGCCGCCCCTCCCTGAGCCTGGTTCTGCCGGAGGTTTCTTCCTGTTAAAAGGGAGTTTTTCCTTCCCACTGTTGCCAAAGTGCTTGCTCATAGGGGGTCATATGATTGTTGGTTTTTTTTCTCTGTATCTATGAAGCGCCTTGAGGCGACTTATGTTGTGATTTGGCGCTATATAAATAAAATTGAATTGAATTGAATTGTTCAAAGATGGTCGCTCACAGTGGACATAGATGGCTTCTTTCACTCCTCTTCCACTTTTTGGGATTTCCTTACCCAGATGACTGAGCATGCATCAAGACTGAGACAGGATGTTTCTAATTTTAGAGATATTGTGCAAATGCAAGGTAGCGGTTATACTTATTTGATTAATGTGCACATTGACCCCCATACACCCACACCCCGAAAAAGCTGAAACGTCTGAAATTAAATGTAAATATATGAATGATACTGCCTAAGGTAAGCACATATAATGTAAACAGGATTGTAAACAGAATTCATGTCTAAAATAAAAAGATTTGGTTCCAGCACAGAACCCTGTGGCACTCCATTATTGATTATTGGTAATGGTAGTGTGTGAGGCAGTCTGTTAGACAGTAATAAATGAAACCCCTAAAATCAGTAGCCTTAAAGTTAGGGCATGCACTGATCTCTATAATTAAATTCTATGGTCAGCAGTATTGAACACTGCACTGAGTTCTAGCCAGGGGAGAGTCCACTGTGAGAGATCATAAGAAGATTATTATTAAGATATTTTTACTCATATTTTTAAGACTATATGTGTTCTGTGATGAGCTCTGAAACCTGACTGAACTCTTCAAATTAACAATTTCTCTGAAGATGATCAGTTATCTGTTTCCAAATACTCTTCTTCCCCTTATCATGGTGGAGTTTCTCCGGGTACCCAAAGCGAGGGATAAACTCATGGAATATTTTGTCAAATGCGGTTTTCCCATATTTATTCCTTGTTGGATGCACCTGAGCAAAGCGTGTGAAGTGGTCTACAAGAACAAGAATGTACTCATACCCGTGACTTTGCTCTAGGTGTAGGTAGTCAATACAAAGCAACTTGAAAGGACTACTGGTACTGATAAGTCCATCGGAGCTCGTTGGGGAAGACTGGGATGCTTCTGTTTGATACAGACACATCGTTTGTTTGCATAGTCCTCTATACTGCATGTTGGGCCAGTAAAACTGTTCACAGGTGAGGTGTGTTACACCAACATGACCCATGTCATTATGAAGTGTTCTCAGCACCAGGGGCTTTAGCTTTTCAGGAAGCACAAGCTGTTTATGCTGTTTATGCTGCATTTCTACTATTCACCCGAAAAGCTGCTGCTTGGGGCACCTCATCCTCCTGCCCTGCTTTGCTTCCTTGCCATGCTGCAGACACCACCTCTGATGACATAGTCTCTGTGTGCTCTGTCATTCTGTCTTGGAGGTTTACTGGGTAACTTCACAGAGTGTCTGCATCTATATTCAGCTTCAGATTTAGTCTGGTAGTGCTCAGGATGGATGTTAAGATGTGATTATCAATGCAGACTGTGAATGTGGGGGCATAATACAAGTAGTCTTGAAACTTATCACAGGTGGACGGCTTTAGTGCCAAAAACTCAAGCTTACCGAAATGAAGGTGGTAATTTCTCTCAGCTGATGTTGGAGTTCTTGAGCCATATCTGATGACACGTAACTTGTTGTCCTGACGCTGGTGCAGCACTGCACCTAACCCTTCACTGGATGTGTCGGTGTGCAGTATGAATAAAAGGTTGAAGTTTAACAAGTTTAGCTAAAACATCCAAGACAGCTCAAGACATGTCCTTCAACGCACATATTAAACAAATATGTAAGACTGCGTTCTTCCATTTGTGCAACATCTCTAAAGTTAGAAATATCCTGTCTCAGAGTGACGCTGAAAAACTAGTTCATGCATTTATTACTTCCAGGCTGGACGACTGTAATTCATTATTATCAGGATGTCCTAAAAACTCCCTGAAAAGCCTTCAGCTGATCCAAAATGCTGCAGCAAGAGTCCTGACAGGGACTAGAAAGAGAGAGCAGATTTCTCCTGTTTTGGCTTCCCGTCATTGGCTTCCTGTTAAATCCAGAATTGAATTCAAAATCCTGCTCCTCACATACAAGGTCTTAAATAATCAGGCCCCATCTTATCTTAATGACCTTGTAGTACCATATCACCCTATTAGAGCGCTTCGCTCTCGCTCTGCAGGCCTACTTGTTGTTCCTAGAGTATTTAAAAGTAGAATGGGAGGCAGAGCCTTCAGTTTTCAGGCCCCTCTTCTGTGGAACCAGCTTCCAGTTTGGATTCGGGAGACAGACACTATCTCTACTTTCAAGATTAGGCTTCAAACTTTCCTTTTTGCTAAAGCATATAGTTAGGGCTGGACCAGGTGACCCTGAATCCTCCCTTAGTTATGCTGCAATAGATGTAGGCTGCCGGGGATTCCCATGATGCACTGGGTGTTTCTTCTTCACTCACTATGTGTTAATAGACCTCTCTGCTTGCTCATTAGGGGTCATATGATTGTTGGGTTTTCTCTGTATTTATTATTGTAGGGTTTACCTTACAATATAAAGCGCCTTGAGGTGACTGTTGTGATTTGGTGCTGTATAATTAAAATTGAGTTGAAATTGAATGGTCTTTAACCTTCCTGTACAAAGGCTTAGGGATAGAGTTATAGCACTTTTGAACTGGATTGGCTGCTTCTGGTCAAGATTCTCGAAGTTAACAGGAATGCCACTTTTTGGATACTGTTTGCTCTGGCACTCGTGTGCCTGGCTATTCTGCATGGTACATATTTAGGTATCAACACTTGACTGCCCTGGTTGCTGACAAGGGTGACAAAAGTCTGTTGGCCTGGTGTCTATGATTCCTAATATGAAGTTCAAAGCTGTTCTTGGTGGCAAGAAGATATCAAGATATTAGCTTGAAGATTGAAGATATCTTCAGGCGACTTGATTTTGGCATCAGGTACTGTAAGTGCTTCTCTATCCAAGACTGTGCCATTATTGTGACCTGAACCCCACTGTCCAGTAGTACCTCAGTTGGTTCACCATTAAGGTAACAGGTAAACATACACCTTTTACTAGACAGTTTCCTTTCTTCACTGTGTGTCTTAACACTTGCTGATTATCAGTTGGAGTTCTTCTCTCATGTTTTTTTTTTTTTTACAATGTTTTGGGACTCTGGCTCTTGTCTGGTCACTGGTAGTCCCTCCCCAATGACCTGCTGTTGTTTCCCGGTTCTTGGACAGGAAAACCACAGCCTGGTGTCCCTCCTGACCACACTGGAAACAGGGGTTACTAGCAATCCCTTGGGTTATACATGGCCTGCATTTTCCTTTCACGGTGGACTTTGGTGGTGGAGCAGTACTGAATGAGCTGACCTGTGTGGACTCAGAAGAGTTTCCCACTGGAGTGAGAGCCTTCTCAGTAGTTTTGGCCAATCAGTTGATTGGTGTATTGAATCTCTGAGCTAATCTGCTGAGAAGCAAACATCACACGCCGTTTTAGCCCCGTTAGCCAGTCGGTACATGTACTGATGTAGGTTTTCTCTGTCTTGTTGCTTAGCTTTGCTAAGCTCCTGAAATAGCTCTGCACTGCTCTTGTCTCTCAGGCGTGCTCTAAAGAACCATTTGAGCTCAGCTAACGTTAACCCAGGTTTGGCCATTAACATATCCTTGAATGTACCTGGTTTAATTATCTTTAAGACAGTATGGATTATCTCTAATTCTGTAAAATTCTCAGCTTCATCACTCTGTCTACACAGAGAGCTATAACTAACATCCGAATCTCAGTTACTTGACTGGTTACCATGCAGGGTCTATCTGCCTTTGCACTAACTACTGAGGGTGGTACAATAGAGTGTGTTTCTGCAACAAGCTCACAATCCTCATCTGCAGCCACCGGAGGTCATTGCAGGTCAGTGATGAAGTTGTTGACTACTAGCAGGCGAGACATGCCTTAGTCCTCCTGCCTTGCCAGCCAGTCACTGTTCAAAAAGTCCACAATGAAGTCATAGAGTTCCACCTCTGATGCATTTTCTCCTGTTAGATCATCTTTCACCTCATCCTCAATGGTGTCAAGCTTGTACAATACCCCTGTTTTAGCAGTATTAATAAGCTCATGAAGCTTTCTCTGTATTCTTCATCGTAACTCTTGTAAAGCAGCCATTCTGGTATCCCAGATGGAGCAGGCGTAGCACGTTGGTCCAGGACATTAATCTTAGTTTAGTGCTTGGTGATTAGCTACCGTCAGTAGGAGGCTCTAATCCCGGACGAGCCCCCACAATTGTTGTTGGCTGACCTGACAGGTGTCCAGGAGGGGTGCGATCCTAGATCCTGCTGCTCTGTATTAAAAGGGACAGCTATTTTTTTAAATTTACATGGTTAAAGTCTCTGCTAAGGAACCTTCTCTGCTGTAAGCTCATGGTGCTATGCAAATGACCAAGAGCAGAGTTAGCATTACAATCGAACTGTATTTGCACAGTAGTTATTAGGACCACATTAAACTCCCTAAGAAAGTAAACAGGCCCACATTTAACAGTCTAAGTCCCAGGAGTAGTAGTTCATTGTAGTCACTGAGTTAGTACACCAGTTTTTATTGCCAGACGCACAGACAGCCCGGCCTACTCTCACCAGAGTCACTAGTTTTGTCATGACATTATACTGTGTAGCCTTCTAACCTATTTGCAGAGGTAGAGTAACGCTTAATAAAAACCAGTCATTTTACCATTTGCCAGAATAGAAGACTAGAGCCAAGTCTCTGTACTGAGGATACAGGTGTTCCTGACAATTTTACACATGCTGTCCATAGTCTCAGATCATCCACTGAAGGGATGAGGCGTTGGTGAGAAAAGTAGTTTTGATACAGGCCACAGTTCCACTGTTACTGGTTGTTACTGACCCTATACCCAACATTTTGTATAGGCTGTGATGGAGGTAGATGATATGTTGTGATAAAGAAAATATTGTGGTCATTTTATCAGCCAGCACCAGTTTCAGATCTAATGTTTACAGTTATTTTAGGTTTGAGATTTTGTAATAGTAATGATGGATTATTTTCTACTTCCCTTAAAAGGCTGTCATGCCTCCCTATGGCCTCGTTTCAGGCTGTAAGGCCACAGAGAGGGCTGACTGCAGCTACAATGTAGGTCACATGATTATTGAAGGTAGCTGAGGGGGATGTCGTTACAAACTTGCATATTTCCATGCACAGATGTGGAGGTTACCGAGGACACCAAAGCCTGTAATATCCACTAGTGTCTGTACAATTAATCAGTGAATTGCTTATTACGTTATTATTACAGTATTACATAGCTTAATTATTTATTATTGCAGCTGTAATTATCTGTAAATATCAGCATCATGACTATTTAACAGGTTAAAAACATATACTTAGACACTATTTCAACAACCATCAAGTTAACCACCAGCTAAAACAGCAAACAATTAAAGAGAAAGTAAAAGATTCTGCAAAAAGATGTAAAAACGAGACGGAGCCCCCGTTCACTCGACGCACATGGACATGCTGCCGGGCGCTGAAAGCAGTCATCTCACAGATTCTGTCACAAATATATGGCACTTTGTTCCAAACAATTCAAGTGATTAATAAGGTCAGTAAACACTGCTGTAGGAGAGAACCACGAAACGTTGGCACTGTGCATAACATTACTGGTGATCCTCGCCATGTATGAGTTCCAAATAAATTACCAATCAAAGTGATATCAAAGTGATCCCTGCTCAAGAAGTCTGCTGCTTAGCATATCATTTTTAATACTCTGGTTCAAGAGTTTTGCATTGTGAAAGAGCAGTGTTGGGTAAGTTACTTTAAAATAGTAACTTAGTTACATTACTAGTTACTTCTATCAAAAGTAACTCAGTTACTTCAAGTTACTCGTTACTTTCAAAGTAACTAGTTACTAGGGACGAGGCTAACCAGAACGCCGTTTACTCGAGTGTGACATTATCTCCAGGTCTGTGTTCCAATTTCCGAGGTAAGTCGAACGCAGCACACGAAGTAACGAATAGCGAGCCTATCTAAATCCCAGTAACGATTAACGCGTTCCTGATTTTGGCATAATGACTAGTTACCGTGCTCGTTACCACAATAATAACGTAGTTACTGTAACGTGTTACTTAATAACGCGTTAGTCCCAACACTGTGAAAGAGACACTCCAAATGCAATAACAGTAAGGGTGCAACCTGCAGCATTTAGTTACTTACATAGTTATGATAGGTAGGTGAGAACAAACAGTCAATAGTGTTCAACCTGGTCTTAATGAGCAACGATACAAACAGATACATGTTTTATATATTTTCTTTATTGTTTCTTGTTATTGTTCAGTCAAAGCATCACCATCATCATCATCATATGACCCCTCATTGTGAATGTAGGGAATAAACCACGCAGGAACCATCTGAACCCTGACAAACAACAAATAGAAAAACACTTTAATAACACAATTTGTTAAATATGATACATGTGTTAACATTAGTTTTACTACAGTTTACTTGTATTTTAACAAATGTAAACTGTATTCTAGGAATCACTGACAGAAAGTTGTAATAAAAATAATTATCTTTGTGTTTTCCCAAACTTTAGCTTTTCTCATTTTCGTGCTTGTTGTTCAGCTGCCATACTTCATGTGCATGGTGTCACCTCTTAACCATGTAAAATAACACACAAGCAGAGTATGTTACTAAAACTGGACATTGCAAACTTCATGACAGCATAATTTCTAACAGAGTGTAACTTCAGAATATGCAGAAGTCATTTCTACTTCATGGAATAATCTGACAAGCCAGACATGTCTGTTTGATTAGAACAGTTTCTCTGACTGCCCCAAATAAACCAAAGAGTTCATGAAAACTCTGAAATCCAAACATCAGTCTTTTTTTTATCCTGGTGTAACTCTGAGAGCATGTGATGCTTTCGACAGAAGCAACAAAAACTAACAACCAAATAGGAAAACCTTAAACTTAAAAAGGAATTCAACCCTGTACCAAAATTCCAAGGACAACACTCCAGCTCCCACAAGACTCAGCCCACACAGCTGATAAGTTACACACCCATGCACATCCATCAAGCTAACGCTGCTCTAAGACACTTTAAATATATCGTAGATTGTTGGATTGAATGATGAACTGTTGACTGGAAATAGTTTTGGTGCAGGGTGCAGTGGGAAACGTCTGAAAGGTCAAACTGAAAGTTTTATGATTTATTTTACATTTTCAAAACATTACTTTTAGTTTTTATATTTCAATGGATGATGAGGTTTGGAACAAAAGAAATGAACGTGTTTATAGTGGAAACTAGATAAAAAAGGAGGGGGGGCTCTGTTAGCTAACAGTCAGCTGGCTGACCTCTGGCTGACCTCTGGCTAACCTCTGGCTAACCTCTGGTTTTCTGTATATACCCATTTATTGCACACAAGCCATCTGTTCCTCATTTTGATCTATATTTGGGGTAGAGTCATCTGTCTTCTTATTATTCAGTAAAAGTAACTGAAATGTTATTTATAGAGCACCTTTCAATAAATATTACAAACTTTTTAAAAACCAAACTGCTTAAACATAATGCAAGTTTTTAGCTTTTACCTCTGAGTCCACAGTTTTTAAGCTGTGTGGGAGAGAGTGATGGTATCCACAGCAACAATGAGCTCATTAAGTATCACAAACAAATCAATATTGCATAATATTACCACTATACATTTTTAATGCATAGTGGTAATATGACATTGCTCGACTTTGTGTGTTGTAATGCTTCAAAGCTGGAAGCACAGTTTGGATCCAAACAGTTTTAAGTGTAAGAAAGTCTTGATGCTATAGCAGTTTTAAAATGGTGATAAAGTGGGTGAGGAGGGAACAATCGGGTAGGTCAGGGGTCAGTGCACAGGTAGGTGACAAAGGTCAACTGGAAAGTAGCAGATCACTGAGACATGCACATCCCGAGCTAAAAGGTTTATTTACAGAGGAAAAGAAATGAAACAATACTGGGTCAGCAAAGCCAGCTGACTCGAGCATCTATGGAGAGGTGGTGGCTGAGCCAGCGCAGACCAGCAGGGGGGCTAGATCCAGCTAAGACTGGTTTAGGTGGTGAGATGACACATTGGTGAAGAAGATGGTGGTCTGGACTGTGGACCGCCTGAAGAGCCGGTCGGTGAGCTGAAACAGACAAGATGACCTCCAATGAACACTTTTACTACTAAATAGTACAGATAGTAAGAGAGATCGTTTCAATCCAGGTCTGCTGAAGTGAAAGAAGCACTCTGATCTCTTTCTTCTTCTCATTCAATGATAATCTTTGGGGTAAAGAGGTGATCAGACAATCATTTCCTTGGAATCTTTAAATCAATGACCATAAAATATTTAATGGCCATAATGAAAATAAAATAGGAATTCCCAAAATACGGCCACACTATTTTTGGTACAGCAGTTCAGTACTCTACCTTTTTCACTATAAGGCTAGCTAGTCACGCTAGCTCAGCTAAACTCACCAAGAAACAGTTCCAGCAGTTATTCCTGACATACACTTTCCCAAATCTCCTCTCTCTCTCTCTCTCTCTATCTCTCTCTCTCTCTCTCTCGTCTCTCTCTAATCTTATATATATATATAATATATTATATATACTATATATATTATATATATATATATAGTATATAGATATAAAGGTACATGAAAATGCTTTCTTAATCACTTATTTACACTTTATAAATGATCTGTTTTATATATGATCTGCTTTTTAATCCAGAATAAACAATTATTTTCCAGATTTTCACTACGGCCGTCTTCCTCTCCTTGTCCACCACTACTATGTCTGGTTTGTTAGCCATCCCACAGGATCTTAGCTCGGTCATTCATACCCCAGGACGTATCTGAGCTTGTGACTTCCAGGCCATGCTCTGCACAAATGTTCCTGTATATTATGCCAGCAACCTGGTTATAGCATTCTATGCACTGCCTGCTAGCATCCTGCATCTACTGTTATGTACAGTAGAGGCATCAGAGGTATCCTTATATGGATAAGTGGCAGAGAATGGATGGATGGATGGTGAGTGTATGACTTTAAAAAAGCCTTTCCTACCAGTTTACTTAGCATTGCAAAAGGATATTTTATCCCTCCTTTCTCTCCCTCCATGCTTCTGTTACTCAGACTGCAGGAGCTCTGTGCACATAAACAAAGGCCAGCTAATACCTGGAGCTCTCTTATCTCTCTACTGCATCACCAGTCAGGGTGTCCTACACTGCCCCCATCAGAGCAACACCTGCAACGTCTCTTCTTGATGCTGGCAGTGATAGTGGTGTTGCATTATATAGCGTTACATAATGTGTATGATGCTGGTGTAATCCTAATAGAGAAGTAGCTTGGTGTGCTTTGCCTTGTACCATAGATACGTGTGTGTCAGTGTCAGTGAGGAACAAAGGCACCAAAGAAAATCGAATTCATTTTAATAACTAAATTCTGTAATGACTTTGAATGAGGAGTGTGTGTGTGTGTGTGTGTGTGTGTGTGTGTGTGTGTGGGGGTAGAGGAGGGGAGAGGATCTTTCTTTATGGACATCTCTCTGTCTCCACAGTGACTTGTCACCAAGGAGACAGAGCTGTTGGCAAGGCAACCAAGGGTGACGCCTATGATGAGGTGTGACAGCATAAGTATTTTTAGCCCGTCAGCTAGGTGTTCACAAATGTGAGTTCAGACACTTCAAAGGATGGATGGGAGGTAGGATGATGAGAAAGAAAGCTGGTTTAAATAAGAGCTAAATGCTGTGTCATGGTCAGTGGTTCTCATGTAGTGCTGATGTCACAGACCAGAATGACCACCAATCGTTATAGCAGGCCGTGGTTAAACATGACTAACTGGACCGATGAAGTATTATTCTCACAGTACAGTAGTGAGGCCACAGTGCGTGAGTATCAGCAGGTATATATTCACTCGTTTCATTTCACTTTCTTTAATAATACTCTGAAGATTTAGATGAACAAAATGCAGTTTAAAAAAGTCACGTGATGTTAACACTTGATATTTATTTAAACCCCAGATATAATTAAGACATCAGGAAGGGGGCTAAATACCTTCCCGCAGCACTGCAGATATGGATCAGACGTGTTTTGATTTTATTTTTAAAGCTGATGTGGTACTTTATTTACTTTATTTAGTTTATTTAGTTTATCTAGTTTATTTAGTTTATCTAGTTTAACCCTTTTTCAATTATTCAAACTATCACAAAAAATTACAAAAGCAATCAAATCTGTGCATGAATGTTTAAAATCCCAAATTCTTTAGTTTCCAGTGATAGAGAATGAAAAGAGACTTTTGCTGTTATTAAACTGCTGTTCTTGGCTTATGTACATCAGAGTCCTGACACAGATGTAACGCTGTGTGGATTTAAGTTTTTGGAACATCTTAGTGCCGTGCTGTGCCAGTGCAGAACATTCAGTCAGCGGGCTGGTTGGGAGCAGTAAGTAGATTTACATTCGTTTTTAACAGAAGCAGTAACTCAGTGGAACATAAGGACAGTAAAATGAAAAATCGGTTTGAGGGGATCATGTTTGCTGCCCCAGGATGCAACAGTGATGTTTTATGTTAAGGAATCAAGTTTTGAAAAAAGGAACTCTGAGAAAGAGACGGCAGACTTTTTGGAGACCTGATTTTGACTGACTGGTTTCCTTCATATTAAGTGAGGAATAGAGGTGAAGCCCAAATGTAAGTGAAGAAGAGTGTGAGGTTGTCAGGGTTGCCGACTGCATTTCAGTAAGTAATGCAGGTATGTTTGTGCTGTGATGTAGTAACCTGTTACGTTGTGAACTTTTTGGCAAAAGAGAGAATGATTAGCGGATGAAATATCCCTGATTGCATCTTGTGAACAACTTTGCCAGCTGATTGTGCAGCCGGCAGCCGGCGTGTGTTGGACTTACTGAGTATTCTGTCTCGTGCGTGCGTGGCTCTACACGAATTGACAGACAGCTAAACATATGCAGTAGGCAATGAAAGCGTTGAATGATGACTCAGACATGGAAGCAAAGTAAAGGATTGTTTACTGGTTTGTCTTCACTGGTGGACATTCTTCTTTTCCAGAATCTGTGAAAGGACACAGCTTGTCCTTCTCACAGGTGGATGTTGAAGGATTAAACAGAGAGACTAATGGTACACCTCATTGTGCAATTCCTAATACTAAAATGGTTCCTGTATTACCCTGCTCATGTGACCCTAAACATCCAACAGGAAGGAATGCGAGTAAAGCCACAGCACATTCACCTGACCGCAGTTTCCATGCAAACCACTAGGAGGTGCTAAAATACTTAACTCTCACATAACATTACACTGGGCTGCTTAACCTATGAAATGTCTGCCTGTCATCTGTGCATTATTTTATATTTTAGTGTTTAGAAAACTGGCATAAAAATACAAAGATATACTTGATTATAAATCTAATGTAATCAAATTACAAACACATGTGAAGATATCTGTTTCCTTTTCTTTCTTTTCCTGACTCAGCTGCAGTCGCTCCTGATGGCACATTTGAAAAGTCAGCGTTTGGGGATGACCTGAGCAGTGAAGAGGACCTCCTCTATGATGAATTTCGAGGATCTGGACATCGTTATGGACACCCAGGAGGAGGCGGAGGAGAGCAACTTGCCATCAATGAGGTAAGCAACATGGAACTTTAATCTCTAGCACCATCTTGTGACCACCAAGGTCAGAAGAATTATATATCTACTCTCAATTGATCTGTGTGAAAGATAGATGTCCTTGACCAAATGTAGGGTGGGGTTGATACCAAACTAAAAACAAAAAGAGTTCATCCTCGGCCGAGGACTACAGTTTGACATAAACCTGACCCTGGAGTAGTAAGAGTCATGTCAGCAGGGGGATCGCCTGCCAAGTCAGAGAGTGTTAGGAAAAAGAAAACACTTACGTTTCTTTTCATTTATTGAATGTTAGGGTCCATAAAAGTTATGAACTCAACCAACTTGGAGGGAAAACAGATGTAAAAAGATATTTGACATAAAAGCTTACATGAGTCCTGATTTTGAGTTGTGCATACACATCCACAAATAAAGTTTTTCACTATTTCACTCCAGAAATTCTACATGCAGCTGTGAGTGATTGCTTTGACAACTGTGATACAAAACCAGGGTGTAAGTGAACCGGATACTATATTTATCTAATCTGTTGTCTGTTATATTTATCTTATCGCCTCTGTCAGTGCGCCCCAGGGCAGCTGTGGCTACAATGTAGCTGCCATCACCAGTGTGTGAATGGGTGAATGACTGTATGTAGTGTAAGGCACTTTGGGGTCCATAGGGACTAAGTAAAGCGTTATACAAATACAGGCCATTTAATACAGCTTTTCACTCAGCCAACCAAGCAAAAAGCCAAAATCTACTAATTGATGAAAAATCCACACACGCGTCTTCATATAATTTATGTGTGCAGCACAAAGAAGCAAAATAATAACCCCCCCCCCCCAAAAAAAGGCAAACCCCTATGTGCAAGCACTTGGTGACATTGGGAAGGAAAAACTCCCTTTCAACAGGAAGAAGTCTCTGGCAGATTCAGGCTCAGGGAGGGGCGGGGCCATCTGCTGCAACTAGCTATTGATAAGGGGAGGGCAGGAAGTGAGGAGGGGAGAAAGAGAGCCAGAGATAAAGAAAAAAAAACTTGAAAAATGCAATTTCGTGTGTGATGACAGAGTGAAGGTGTGTAAAGAAGAAACAAGGCCAGCAGCCTTGGCCTGTTGTAGCCTCACTAAGCTCTCTAAACTCTGTAAACTGTTTCTTCCTGGTTATAGGTTTAATCCCATACATTATACGAGGTTCTTTTGTTGTATATCACAGTCCCTGTTGATTGTTTATTAAACCCTTTTGTGTTCCCATTCTATTCCATGTTTATTTTTCATATTCTGTCTCTCCATCAAGGACACATGTGATCAGTTTGTCATTTTGCTACTTCCTGTTTTATTTTGGTGGTCTTTAGTCTGAGTGTGTATACATCATCTCAATCTTCTCTTGCTCTTTGTTGCATTCGTCCTTCTAGCTGTGTCCCTCTTAGTCATTTTGGGTGTTGTTAATTTCGGTTCTTTTGGATTCTTCAGGGCCAAGAAAGACACAAGGCTCAAAGTGGTCAAACTCAAAAAATGATCTTTAATTTACATTCCCAGGAACGGAGACCTGAACACACGAACACACAAGCTCAGGTCTGAAGCACAAACAGAAGCCTAGTTATTTATATACTTGCTCTCACGTCACACCACACTTTAAGTTTCGATCAAGCAGCCTAGTTGGTTTCACTTTCACTTCATTCTAGCTGCAAAAGCACGCTTCTGCAAAAGCATGCAGTTTCCTGTCAGCACTTTTTGGCACAGAGTGTACTCAGAGTTAGGCCTTTCTCATATGAAGCAATATAATCAGCATATAAACATTTAAGATGATAAATTTAAACCTCAACACTGTGCTCCTAACTGCTATATTTGTCCTCCTAAACCTGCATGTTGGGTCCAGTTTTTGTTGCACAGCAGTCCTACTAATTTGTTTAATATGTGCATTCAAGGACATATCCTGATCCAAGGTTCCTCACAGCGTTACTGGAGGCCAAGGTAATGCCATCTAGAGTAAGAATCTGGTTAGGCATCATGTTTATAAGATTATTAGGGCTGAGTACAATAACCTCAGCTTGATCTGAATTAAGAAGCAGAAAGTTAGCGGCCATCCAGGTCTTTATGTCTTTAAGACATTCCTGCAGTTTAACTCATTGGTGTGTGTTATCT
>NW_024582622.1:255746-257767 GCF_018398535.1 Haplochromis burtoni
GAACTGAAGAAGCTTCTCGGATGAGAGGTGAAACGTCTTCAAGCAACTTAAAGAAGTCCAGACGCTTTTCTTTGCAAGCTCCTTAGACTACGATGACCTGGATGACTGAGAACCTTCACAGACATATCCTATTCTTTCTCCGCACACCAATCCCCACACCACCACTCTGTCATTACTCCTCTGTTCTTCAAGTTACAGAAAGCCAGCTTGTAAAGGGCCAAATACAATCATATTGATGCAATTTGTCTAATAAACCATAAGTCACTTTTTCGTAAGACGCCAACTCAGCCAATGTCTTAGCAGGACCTGTTTGGCCGTAGTAAGAGCCAGAATAATAAATCTTTTTGTATAACTGGAAAAATCTCCATCAGAAAGTTCTGTGGTTATACCAAGTATGGACAGTTTTGGTGAGAGAAAAACACTGAAAATTACCTCCATTATATTTTCCCACCAATCCCGAAGTGCCGAACAGCTCCATAAGATATGTAAAATCGAAGCATTTTGACCATCACATCTCCAACATTCGTCCGTAGAGGCCAGGTTCCATTTATACAATTGTTGCGGTGTTCGATGCCACCTATGGATTGTTTTCAGTTGAATAAATCTACTGCCTGTTTCTTTATACATAGTATTAACATTTTGAAAACATGAATCCCATTCAACTGAAGATGTGTCCAATGCCATGTCCTGGGCCCAGTAGCTCTTAACTTTAGGGAGAGGGTCAGCTGACCGGTCTTGCAATAAGCGATAAATCTTAGAGGTAATGCCTTTACCCAAGGGTGATCTTGAGAGCAGGACTTCCACAGGGCTGCCCACAGGACAACTCAAGGGGGTTTCCAGCCACTTCGATAATGAACTATGTATTTGGACATATCTCCAGAATTGATTACGCTTCAACTTATATAACTCCACAATTTTATCAAAGCTTAAAAAACATTTGGTCCCACAGTCAAATAAATCTGACACATTAAGGATGCCTGCTTTACGCCACTGTAACCAGTCAACCGATGTCCCTCCAATTAAAATTCTTTTATTCCCCCATAAGGTTGCCGAAGGTGATTTAATAAAGTCCCAGCGACCTGCCCTATGTAATTTACACCACAATGTCTTCGCATTTGCAATTATAGGATGGATAGTTTTATGACTGGTATCAAACAGCTCCCTCCAAGGAGAAATACCACCATTAACTTCCGTCTCTATATGGGACCAGATGGGTTTAACTGGTGCAGTAGATAACCAAGCTCTAAGTTGTTTCACGTTCATCACCCAATAATACCATTGGAAATTAGGCAATGAAAAACCTCCTTGCTTTGCACTCGCTTGAAGTTTCTTAATATTTAAACGATGCGGTGAGCTACCCCAAAGAAACTGGTATGACGTTCTTTTTATGAAATACTATGTTAGTTTTTTGCCATATGTGACGGGACACAAACCCTCCAAAACAGTTCAAACTTTAGTCTCGTCAGTCGACAGGATATTTTTTTGGGGACCATCAAGGTGTTTTCTGGCAAAAGTGAGCTGAGTCTTCATGTTCTTTTTGGTCAGGAGTGTTTATTTTTCCTTGGAAGTCATATATGGATGCCATTTTTGTCCAGTCTGTTTCTTATTGTTGAAAGACGAGCACTGACAGGTCTACAGTGATGTTGTTCTTTTGTAGCCTCCTGGATGAGTCTTTGATATGCACTTGATAGGCCAGCCACTTGTGTGGTTCACCACTGTTCCAAGTTTTCTCCATTTGTGGATAATCACTGTGGTTCTCTGAAGTCCCAGAGCCTTAGGAATACCTTTGTAAACCTTTTCATAGTAGGGTTGGGTATCGTTTAGGTTTTATCCAATGCCAGTGCGACACTAGTACTTTTGAAACGGTGCCGGTGCTCGAACTGGTGCTTAAAGAATGGAGAACACAAACTTTGTCCAAAAACCTCTTATGTTTTTATTTTTAGAAGTCTCCTTTTTTCTGCAAAATGATAACCAAGTTAGCCTTTTCTGTTGATACAACATACCTCCTTTGGTTGGAACCA
>NW_024582622.1:258872-267722 GCF_018398535.1 Haplochromis burtoni
GTAAAATGATTGGCTAGAATCTAAAGTGTATCACAGCTCAGGAAAAAAAAGCACCGAAATAAAGCACCGAAATGTGCGCTGCTTTTCAGTCTGGTTACTACCGTTTTTGTGGATATCGGTACCCATCCCTATTCCAGAGTGATAGATATCAATGACTTTTCTCTACATTGTGGCATGATATGTTGATGTTGCAACCAAATTCACGTTGTCAGACAGGTACTGTTGAAGTGGTGTCTTGATTTAACAGATATGACAGTAATTAGCCATGGATGTGGGTAGTAAAATTGAACTCAGTTATCCAAAAACTGTTGTTAATCACAGTTAATACATGATTTATTAAGGGGGCAATTACAGTTTCAGCAGAGTGCCAGATTACAATAGTGTTTTTCTCTTAAGAAATGAAATCATTGTTCAAAAACTGCATTTTGTATTTACTTGCATTGTCTTTCTCTAATATTAAAGTTTGTTTTTTGCATGTTTATCACACTTATGTGTTTCAGATCATTAAACAAAGAATTCAGGAAGTGGGCAAACACTTTTTCACATATATCAGATTTCAAGTTGGTCTCAATGTGCAGCACCTACTTGGCATTTCATACGTTTTTTTTTTAAATTGCTCAGCATAAATGATCCCAAACCACTGCTAACACCCATGGCCGTTAAATACACGGCTTTGAGCAGTCTGTTGTTCATTTTTCAATGTTGTATGTGAACTAACAAAAGCCTAAACAGTGCTTAGACACGCCCTCTACCACAGAATGACTGATGTCGATTTGGACATGATATAGAATTCAGTTTCACATGTATGCTGTGTAGTTAGCTAGCGAACTGGCTAACCATCCCTACTCTTTATTATTGCTGCAGGAACCAGTTGTCATGACACTGCCTTGTTCTCTTCCATTACATAATATTATTGCCTAAAAGAATGGAGAATGAATACCACGATGCTGCTGATGTTGACCCCAGTTCTCTCATGACTGTTTTTTTCTCCTCTCCGGACCTAGATGAAAGCACTGCATTGGGTTAGGCATTTGAGAGTAAGAAAAAAACATCCCATCATTAAGAATTATGTGGAGAATCCATCCTGCATCCTTCACATCTGTAAACTGTTTTTAGAAGCAATCAAGACAGTCTGGGAATATTTCATTTTTTGTTACGTTGACTTACTGACAATGAAAATACATGAAGATGTATCCATAATAGTAATGGATGTGTAAGGTTGATTGATAGTTCAGTGATGCTAATGATACTAAATGTGACAGGTGAGACCTGAGACTGGGAACCTCTCCTGGAAGGCGGAGCTGGGTTTTTCCCTTTTATAAGCACAGGTGAGTGAACCTGGAGCTGTGTGAGTGCCTGTTCCAAGCTGTGCTATTTGCCACTTTTAACTGTTTATGACAGCTTGATGTGGGTCCCATAGCCTTCGGTTGGAGCGGTAGGTCACCCTACCTGCTTGCATTTTGGTGATTTGGCGGAAGGTTAAAGTTATATGTGCCGTTGTAGGAGGAAAACATTGTTTTATTCCTGCGGAGAAACATGTAGTGGACTCCGCCACCACCTGCCGATACTTATGAGGGTGTGACTGGAACTTGTGAACAGATAACTGAACAATACATATGAAGCCAGGCGGGAGGGATATTCCTGCTGCGGTCGACTGTTCAGTGTAAGTGATATCCTGTTTTCATTTACAGAGTGCCAAGCTGCTGCTTTGCCTGGGTGGATTTCTGGCTGCAGGGCCGAGGTCCTGATGCACTAGTGTTTATTTTAATGTGTTTAGACTGGTGTAACTCAACAGCGAAGAGCTGAAGATTATTGTGACGGCTGCGGCTGTCGGTGTTCTGTGTGTTTGTTTTATTTCACTGTATCAGTAGGCACCAATGCAGGGATTGATTGTATTTTAGAGTGGATTACTTGTTTATATCGTTGCAGACAGTGAAGGCGCTGCGTGGAAACTGTGTTTTTTTCCTGCTGCTTTTGCATGCACTGTGGTGAGCTTGAGTGGAGACGGCACTGAAGATTTTCCTTTTTATATTGTTTTGCCCAGTTGGTGTTCAGTGTGAGTTGCCATCTCTTTTAACATGTGTCAAACGTTGATTATTTTTCACAGGTTCCCCACATTGCTTATCCTGTCTCCCACGTACAATCATACAATTTTATAGTTTTAAATGTATTTAATAAAGTAAAGCTTTTAATTGTTTTTAGGTGCTACCATTACGTGTTTAATCTTATTTTGTATGAACATTAACCCCTTGTGAACTGACTGTATGCCTACAGCTCCATCCTATTGAAATGGCTACCTCCCACGGGTCACATAATTAAAATAGGTTGCAGCTCTTATGCCTGATAGATGGGATTAGTAGAGGAGAGTGTGAAAAACTGAGATGTGTGGAGGAGATATGGATTATTGAGTGGAAGCTCTGGTCCCACCTTGTGAAAGCAACTATGTAGTAAAAGATTTGGGTTTCAGTAGGGGTGCCACTGGTGCCCAGTACTACAAACACTGAATCATTGTGAAAGAAATGTTGTTGTTATCTTATTGACATTCTTCTGATCACATTTCATACAGGTCCTTTATAACTGTTGTTGCTTTGCTATTACGTTGAATCCTGCAGTAATAGATACGATGCCCCGTACATGTGCACACACACACGCACCAGTTCTCTCCAGATCAGTCTTCACTGTACCCCCTCCTCCGTCCCTCTCTGCCAAATACCCTGCCCCCCTCTTTGCTGCCCTCCAATGGGTTACAATGTGCTTGCCTCAACTACTGTGGTATCTAGGATATGCTGACACACTCCGCATTCTGATTGGCTGCCAGCTTATGCAAGGGTGGGCACAATATAAAAGGGAAGGGAAGGAAGGGGAGAATAAAGGAAACAAGGTTGATCCTAGTAGTTAGATGGTTGAGGTAGCACAGCTCCAGGCAGAGCACTGAGCACCATTTTAGAAGGAGCTCTTAATGGAGAGAAAAGATGAGCACAGATACAACAAGCCAGCTCCAAATGGCCATTTGGTTTAAGAGGTAGAAAAAAGAGTTTATGTAGGCTACAGAAAAGAACGCTCTGGAAAACAAGCGGACAGACGGAAAAAGGACGAGCCATGATCACGTATCGGAGCGGTGCAGCAACCCACTGGCTGTCTTTCATCCTGATATCCTGACTAAAAGAGAGAAGAGCCAGAAGGAAAAAAGACAGAAGTGGTGGATACAAAGAAGACAGAGAGAGGAGGAGGGGAGGTGCTTTTTCCTCAAAGAAAAGAAAGGGAGTAAAAGAAGAGGAGGGGGGGTCCATGCTCAGCACGTAATACACAGATATCTTCCCAAAGCTTTACGCAGACGCTGACACAGGTAGGCACCCAGCCTCCACAGGCAGGCCGGGTCAACGCTGGCAAATTAGCAAAGTGGCAGGAAAAACAGAGGAGGACACCGCTGGAGCTGAGCGGAGGAAGAAAGCAGCCCGAGAGGATACTGACATCGATAGTCGAGAAGGAGGACGAGGTGACGCGGTGTGGTGTGGAGGCTTGGTGTTGAGGGAGAGAAGACGGGGGAGGGGAGGTGGTGCTGAGGAGGAAGAGGAAGAAGCTAGGGAACTGATGGCTCGTGGCGGTGGTTCAGGGAGGTGGAGCAGGCAGAGGATGGGATTCTTAAACACTATGCTGCGCTGCAACCTCCCCCCAGAGACCCAGAAGGTGGTGGTGTTCATCATCATGATGTTGCTGATAATCATCAATGTAGTTCTCATGTTCCTACTGGCCTTCCAGTAGAGCGCACACAGACCAACACTCTCTGTCATAGACACAAACTAAGACTCCTAGATGGAGGAGGAGACCAGGTGAAGTACAAACAGAAGAACAGAGGAGCGCTGTGTTGTTTGGACTGATGGGCTTCCAGCATGGCAGCAGCAGAACACAGGTACAATCAGCAGGAGGGCAAAGGGACGGATGATGTGTGTTTAATAGACATATACAAAGCCTGAAAAACACCATGGTTACACTAATGATCTGTGGTGCAGACAGTTTCTGTGACTCCAGCCTCCACTACAATCCAACAGTGGATTTGAGATTGTTTTGCTGGGAGGAAACTTGTGTCATTCTTTTTTTTTGTTTTTAATTATTATTTATTTATTGCAAAAAAGTTGTTAATGTTGTTAATATTGTGTTAACAATAGAGCAACATTTATGTTGTTATTGTGCTGAATTGATAAAGTAGATTCTGCAGAAGGGCCTCGTGCCATCACTGTGTAAGACTGAGCAGAAAAGTGTCACACCGTTCATTGTTGAATTCATGGTTTTGGTAAGGAGTTTAACATTTTCTTAAGTATTTATTTATCAATGGCTGCTTTATGATTGACAGGTTGCCACAGTAACACAGTGTCCTCAAATTCCAGTTCAGACCTTTCCTTCACTGGTTTCATGAGCCAAGATGGTGACATTAAAATGCACCCCCAGACTCCAAACATACTCACCAATGATCTTCTCAGAAATCACGTTGATGAGGAGACACACAGCTAATTCCCTACATTCATGACTATGAGAATGTTACTCAAAGCCTGGAGGAGACTCCTGAATCAAAGTAAAATGTGGTCTTATAAAGCAAAATCAATCTAATGGTTTCCACCATCATAAATGAAAATAAGTGGATGGACATTAGATCACCAAGGTAATACAAAATGAAATAAGAAGGTTTAAGTGGCTCTTTTTACTTCTTATTTTCAGTGAGCACTTTGAGTGAGTTCTATTCTAAGTGTTTCAAAGCTGGTTAAATGATACAGTTAACATTCTCAGATAATTTAATAGTTGTAGCTTATGTCTTAATTGTTTTCTTTTAATTTGAAGTTTTTATTTTTATACTTTTTAGAACAGAAATTGTTGAACAGAGTCAGGTTCAAAAGAAAAGAAGAGTATTTATTGGTAAATAAATAAAATCCAAGTTTATATTTCCAGCATTCTGTTTACCAAGTGGAAAGATATCAGCTAAACAGTTTAAATCAGGGATGTGAACAGACCCAGCTCGGCACCCTTGAAAAACCCAGAACTGGCCCGGCCCTGTAGTATGTGAGGCCAAAGCAGGACAGCCATACCTCTCCTCAAGCACCAGTAAACCAGCACACTTGCAGTCTTTAATGCCTCTCTGCAGCTTCTCTCCTTCTTTTATTTGGGGCGATTGTGGCTCAAGAGTTGGGAGTTCGCCTTGTAATCGGAAGGTTGCCGAGTCTCGGTCGTTGTGTCCTTGGGCAAGACACTTCACCCGTTGCCTACTGGTGGTGGTCAGAGGGCCCGGTGGCGCCAGTGTCCGGCAGCCTCGCCTCTGTCGGTGCGCCCCGGGGCAGCTGTGGCTACAATGTAGCTGCCATCACCAGTGTGTGGATGACTGCATGTATAAAGCGCTTTGGGGTCCTTAGGGACATGTATACAAATACAGGCCATTTTATCCAAAACCCTACAATGTGTCTCACCCCTCCCTGAGCCTGGTTCTGCCGGAGGTTTCTTCCTGTTAAAAGGGAGTTCTTCCTTCCCACTGTCGCCAAAGTGCTTGCTCATAGGGGGTTATATGGGGTTTTCTTTGTATTATTGTAGGGTCTTTACCTTACAGTATAAAGCATCCTGAGGACACTGTTGTTGTGATTTGGCGCTGCATAAATAAAATTGAACGGAACCCCATCGTTTTAGAGACTGTGTCTACTCCCAGACCACCCAAACCCAGCAACAATGATTTGAATATAAAACAAAGAAAGAGCAGCACAGTATCCACTAATGCAAAATCTAATAAAACTGTGAAATGTGGCTTAGTGCCTATTAGTACATAAATCATTTATTGATCAACACATTGATTTACTCTGCACAGCAGGATGATTATGTTAGTTTAAATGAATCAACACCCCCGAATCTTACTCTGCGTCAATCCTTGAAGCACAGGCTGAGGAGGGAGAGTGGCAGCAAGCTTCCACTCCAGCTTATTAATCAACCAAAGACCCACACAGAGTTTTAAAAGATTTGAAAGCTTGGTGCTTAGCCTTTCCTAACTGGAAAACTGAAAAATGGTTTTATTTGTTGTTATTTATCGTCAGCCTGTCCTTACTCAGAGTTTAGTGCTCGACTCATTAATTACTCAGCTCAAATAAAATAATTATTGTGGGTGAGTTGAACATCCATATTGAAAATGACAGACTCAACACACCATGAGCCAGTTGACTCTAATAATAGAGTAAAACAACAAAATGTAAAACAACACACCCACCACTTTAATCAACTCTAGATCTTTTTTCTGACAAATGACATAGAAACTGAACATTGAAATGTAATCACTCTTTTGTCTGATCATTTCTGATCGTTTAAATGTACAGCAATGATTTGCAGAGTACTGGGGAATACACCTCATCACACTTTTGAAAGTGCTGTAACGAAGTTTAAGGATATCATTCCTCAACCTTATCTTCTCCAATGTTCCAACACGGGAGAGCAGCTACCTTTTCTCTACTCCCACAGAATCCGATTATCCTGTTAGTAGTTTTACATCTTTACTGCGTACAGCTCTTGATCCTGTGGCTACTCTAAAAAAGAAAGCCACAAATCAGAACTACTAGACTCTCTGGTATATAACTCTTAAATGTAAAGATAAAGTCATGGCCAGGGTATTTTTCTGTCTGTTTTTAGTTGTGTGGTGGATCTGTTGTTTCCAGGGGGTCTGCCTTGAGGTGGAGTTGTGGATTCTTTGGCTTCTGATCATTAACCCCTTGTTGAGTGGGCGGTATTTAAGATTTGGGGTAAAGTGATAAGGCGTCTAAAGGACAAACTTGCCAATGAGGAAAGACTAGGTCTTTGGATGAGCTAGCTGATTTGGCTGTTTGAATCAACCATTGCACATTTCTCTCCCAGTTGCATTAGAGGAATGGTAGCATTGGTTGGAGGGGACAGAACAGCCTCCCTCATTTGGACAGATCACCAAAAATGTATCATCTCTTCAAAAAAAAAAAAGAAATATTGCCCCAGGGCCTGAAATGTTAAACCTGACTGCCTCTCATGCCAGGTTGCACCCGAGCAATGAACATCAGCACCCACAACAATTCTGCCTCCATCTTGTGTTATAGTGGGAATGTTGATTTGATAAATAATGGACCAGGTAAAGTGAGTTTAGCTTAGATGGCATAATTCTGGCATGGGTCTGACCAATCGCACCTTTGTTCCATCAACTGTTAGCTACTTAGTTGAGTTGAGTATGTGCCCAACATGTTCACCTCCTCTGCCATGGGCTATCACCATTTGCGGCATCTTTAGGTTATCGGCCGCCTTTTCTTCTTCTTCTTCTCGCAGTCCCATCAATTCATCACCACATGCGCCACTGCAGTCGCATTTTGGCGTGGCGAGAGTGTGGCCACACTGTTGCGTGGGTGCAGACACACATCGAACTAAATTAAAAGAATCAGTAAGATTCAAAAAGTCATAGGACCCCGACTCTGTCCTATGCAGTCAATTTATCAGCTCGTTTGAAATTGTGCACATTATCAACCTGTCTGCAATCCGCTTAAAGCTTCCAGCAGCTATGATACATCCCTCGTTCAATGTCTCCCAGATTAATACCATTTCTTCCAGTGTACTGTGACTCCTACCAAGTCTCCTCTACTCACCCAGTTGGTGGACAATTGTCCAATTCTTATCCATTCACAACATTCTGGACGTCTGGCAGCGGGGTGGGGGTCTTCAGTTTCTGGTGGACTGAGAGGGCTATAGCCTGGAGGAAAGATTCTGGATTCCCCAGTCTTTCATTATGGATCCTTTTATAGACCTTCATAGGGCTCATCCAGGCAAGCCAGGTAGCCGCCTGGTGGCAACCGTTGGGGTGGGGTGGGGGGGTACTATCATGGTCAGGGTATTTTTAGGTTGTTTTTTGTTATGTGTTGGAGCTGTTGTTTCCTTCTAAGGAGTGGCGTTGTGGAGTTAAATTCTTCCCCTCATACCTAATCAGCATCCCCTCATTGAGCGGGTGGTATTTATTCATTTCACCCACTCAGTGATAAAGTGGTTTTCCTGTTAGTGAGTTTAGTCTATGCTTCATTCAGTAGTATTCTGTCACCTCTTCATTCCAGCTTTCCAGATGTCAGCTGATTTCTTGTCATCCTGTCCACAATCTCTAGCTCATCTTCAGATTCTTTTTCAGAGACAGTAATTGTGAGCTGCAGCTGCAACCGCCTACCCACTCTCCACCATAACTTTCGTGTTCCCTAAAATTTTAACATTGGACAGTCCCTAGATCTAGAAACCCAGGGCAAAAACACACAGCCCAATCACAAGTTTGCCCAAACACAAGCTTCCTCCACCCTCTCTACTTTCAGACTTAAAACTTTCCATTTTTATAAAGCGTATACTTAGGGCTCTATCAGATGACCCTGACTCCTCCTTTAGTTATGCTACAATAAGTCTAGGTCCATGATGCACTGAGCGGTTCTTCTTCATTCAATTATTGTGGGTGATTTTAACAACCATGTGGATGTATCTGTGAAGGTTCTCAGTCATTCAGGTCATCGTAGTCTAAGGAGCTTGGAAAGAAAAGCGTCTGAAGGTTCTTGAAGACGTTTCACCTCTCATCAGAGAAGCTTCTTTGGTTTTAAGAGCAGCTGGTGGAGAGTCCCAGATTTTAAGCCCTATGGGAGCGTCCCCCAAGTGGGGATGATAAAAATGACAGCCTCAACACAGCATTTAACCTGCTATTAGTTATTAATCTCTCTCAAAATGTAAAAGAACCCACCCACCACTTTAATCACACTCTGGAGAGTCCTCTTCACACACTGAGGTTAATTATGGAGTTCCACAGGGTTCAGTGCTAGGACCAATTCTGTTTACATTATACATGCTTCC
>NW_024582622.1:284906-305682 GCF_018398535.1 Haplochromis burtoni
CTTAGGCAGTATCATTAGAAGACATAGCATACATTTTCACTGCTATGCAGATGACACCCAGCTCTATCTGTCCATGAAGCCAGATACACACACCAATGAGTTAAACTGCAGGAATGTCTTAAAGACATAAAGACCTGGATGGCCGCTAACTTTCTGCTTCTTAATTCAGATCAAACTGAGGTTATTGTACTCGGCCCTGAAAAGCTTAGAAATATGGTATCTAACAGATTCTTACTCTGGATGGCATTACCTTGGCCTCCAGTAACAGCTGTGAGGAACCTTGGAGTCATTTTTGACCAGGACATGTCCTTCAAGCACATATTAAACAAATATGTAAGACTGCTTTCTTCCATTTGTGCAACATCTCTAAATTAGAAATATCCTGTCTCAGAGTGACGCTGAAAAACTAGTTCATGCATTTATTACTTCCAGGCTGGACTACTGTAATTCATTATTATCAGGAGTCCTAAAAACTCCCTGAAAAGCCTTCAGCTGATCCAAAATGCTGCAGCAAGAGTCCTGACAGGGACTAGAAAGAGAGAGCAGATTTCTCCTGTTTTGGCTTCCTGTTAAATCCAGAATTCAAAATCCTGCTCCTCACATACAAGGTCTTAAATAATCAGGCCCCATCTTATCTTAATGACCTTGTAGTACCATATCACCCTATTATCTGTAAGTTAAGCTTTAATGCTTGTGAAAATTTGATTAAAAACTCAAAATTCATGTCCTCCTTTTTTGCATTTTCCAATGTCATCCAATGTGCCCAATTTGGGTATTTGCTCAGGCCAATTCTGTGCCCCGGTCTCTCGGGGGGGGGCGGTGAGCATGCGCATAATGAGAACCAACATAAGCCCAGAGGCCCCAAGTGGCTGCAACCAACAGCAAAGACCAAGCTGCAGTGGACAGCAGCATGCTGAGCAACAAAGCACATTGGACGTTCTCCACCAGCGCCCAAGGCCCCCCAGCAAGATCCTGTCAGTGATTCTAAGTCCCTTTATTTGGCCCCCAAACCTGACCTGCATGTAGGAAAAAGAACTTTGGAAATCTGTCCACCAGTATCAGGAAATCTGGGCCTGAACTCTGAGATAGTCTGAAATGTACAAATGACCAAATTCAAACCAAGTGGAAACATGAGAGAGAACAGTTAGTCTGTGAACACACTGTGCTCTGTGTATGTTTGACATCTAAAATCAGCAGGTTTTCCTCCTGTCTCTGTCCCTCAGGGTTACATCAAACAGTGCCGCAAAAGGACAGACATGTTCACTGAAGAGCAGCTTCGTACCATCTTTGGGAATATCGAAGAGATCTACCGATTCCAAAGGAAGTTCCTCAAAGGTCTCGAGCAGAAGTTCAACAAGGAGCAGCCACATCTGAGTGAGATTGGTTGCTGCTTCCTTGAACATGTAAGCTGAATCAAAAAACAACAAAAAAATCTTCAACTGGTTTTCTTAAACCCTTTAGAAAACCAGTTAACCCACACACACACTTCTGCTTTCAGTCCTTCTGAGTTGTCCATTTCATAGTGCTTATATTACACCTACATTTTTTTGCCTGATTAATTGAAAATGCTTTATGATGTTTCATGACAGGTCTGAGAGGTGTTTTCAGTCACATATTAAACACTCTTCCCACACCATTCTCTCACCTCTAGCCCGACTTGTTGTTGTCTGTGTTCAGCAAACAGATTTCCAGATCTATTCAGAGTATTGCAACAACCACCCCAATGCCTGCATCCAACTCTCCAAGTTGATGAAGGTCAACAAGTATGTATTCTTCTTTGAGGCTTGCCGACTGCTTCAGAAGATGATTGACATATCTTTGGATGGTTTTTTGCTGACTCCAGTTCAGAAGATCTGCAAGTACCCGCTTCAGCTGGCAGAACTGCTCAAATATACCAACCCTCAGCACAGGTGACTGTAAGCTCTTTGACAAACTGTCAGAATTTAAGTGCTCCCGAGCTAGCGAGGGTCCAGTTGGCTCCTCTCTATGACATACATTTCATCAGTAGACAAATCCAAAAATCCATGCAGACAGTCACATGCTTTTCTGTGTCAGGCCACCAACAAAGCTTTTCTCCAAATGAAAGCGCTAAAATAGCTTAATGATGACTTTTTCTCGATTTCAACAGTTGCCCGTGTGCACATGTGAGTATAACAGAATAACAGAATCACAAGTGGGAGATATTTCAGAATTTAAGATTTCCTAAAGACTTAACCAGGGCATCACGTGGTCAGATGCAGTTATCTGAAGTTTTAAGTTTACACACCCTTTGGGTTTCATCTTCATTCTTAAGAGTGATGCAGCATTAAATCTTAGTGGGATATTCAGACATACACAGATTGAGGGAAAAAAAGAGCCTCTGCCTTAAACTGAATTTCAAACAATGATTGCCTACAGCGAGAAGGAAGAACTCCCTTTTAACAGGAAGACCTCTTAAATATTCAGACGTGTGGCTGAACCAGGCTCAGGGAGGAACATATAGAGACAAGGGGTCACGGAAACTTCCATAAAAGGAAAACAAGAATAATATATTAGTATGAGATGGATTCTGTGCGGAGAATTGCATGTCTACCTGCAGGTGTTCCAGTTTCTTTCTAGTCCAATTTCATGCATGTTAGGTTAATGGTCATTCTAAATTGTCCATAGACAAGGCAGATACACAAAAGTGCCCTATAAACAGAATACAACATGTTTTGTAAGCCTAAAAAAATGTCCATAAAACATAACACAAATCTAATGAGGAAAATGTGAAAGTTAAACAAGTAAGCTAGCAACTACAGCACAGGAAACTGAGAAGAAGCATTCAGGAACAAGCTAGGGTGAGAGGAACTGAGGCACTGACAAAGAATAAGGGGAATACAGGAATGAGAAATACACAGTAGGGTGATGGGCAGTGAGGAAACACCTGGGAAACACAGCTCAACTAAATCAGAATAATCACAAATCATGGGGGAAGGAAAATTAAACACCAAACAGAAGAGATGACTAACAAAGTAAAACACAAAGTACGAACAACAGACGTCTAACAAACAAACTTGACAACAGGATACAAGGAAAGCAGGAATGGTCACTAAACCAAAACTAAAGAACTTAACTATAACACAAGGAGAATCTAAAACTAAGAATAAGAGCTACAAAGAAAAAAATGCTGTGACAAGGACCACAACACTGACCGTGTTTATTTTCTCTTTATTTACGTGGCACACTACTGACAGTTTCTTGTCGTTCGGTTCAGCACCCACGCGTGCAGCTTTGAGCTGCGCTATGACACTCCTCCCCACTCTCAGCTCCGGCTTCACTATATCACGAAGGAAGAGAGAGAGCTCATTAACTAAACTCCACGCACCTGTCCCACCAGCCTCCCCGGCACTGCCCCTTGAGCTCACTGCACCACCCCTGCCCTGCAGCTGAGCCAGGGACCACACCTCCGCCAGAAATACAAAAGGCATACATATAAGTAGAATCTCAAATACAGAACATCAAACTCGGGCCAACACCCCAGAGTCCATGACAGTGAATCTTCAAGATGGACTTGTCAGGCAGGAGGAAGAAAGATTGATGTAGTGAAGGAAGACATGCAGAGGATTAGTGTGACAGATGAGGATGTATGAACTGAGATGGAGGTGAACAAACTACTGAGAGGTGGGCAACTCCAGGCCTCGAGGGCCGGTGTCCTGCAGGTTTTAGACGTGTCCTTGATCCAACACAGCTGATTGAAATGGCTAAATCCTCAACATGTTTTGAAGTTCTCCAGAGGCCTGGTGATGAACTCATCATGTGATTCAGGTGTGTTGACCCAGGGTGAGATCTAAAACCTGCAGGACACCGGCCCTCGGGGCCTGGAGTTGCCCACCACTGCCCTAGAGGGAGGAGTGCCCAAAAGAAAGTCTAAAGCACTGCAGCATCAGTATGACTAGAAGAGCACAATATAAATGCAAATGCATCACCTTAAATGTCCCAAAAATGTGCAAATACATTATTTCATTATAGCTGGTCACTGTATTTTATCAGCATTTATCTAAATCGATTCATTGATTTTTGCCTTTACTGTTCATTCTTTGCACAGTGCAATGAGTGACGAGTAAAGCAAGGGAAGAAAGAGTGTGTAGGAATGGCATGCAGGTAATGGGCTGCAGCAGAACCAATCCAAGGCTCTGCAGTTTAGCGCCAGGCTGTTCTGATGACCTATAGCAACACCCTCCAGTAAACCCCCAAAACTCCATCCCCGTAGAGACTGTGTCTGCTCCCATACAAGCAAAATCCAAACCAAAATCGGCAAACAACCATCCATCCATCCGTCCGTCTGTCCGTCCATCCATCTGTCCATCCATCCGTCCATCCATCCATCCATCCATCCATCCATCCATCCATCCATCCATCCATCCATCATCCATCTGTCCATCCATCTGTCTCGTCTCATCCATCTGTCCATCCGTCCGTCCATCCATCCATCTGTCCATCCATCCATCCGTCCATCCGTCCATCCATCCATCCATCCGTCCATCCATCCATCACTGTTAAAGATGAATTAAAACTCTATTTATCCTTGTCCACTCTAACTGGACAAGTCAAAAAAGTTTTAGTTGTTATCCATCTTCAGTGTGTTTATCTGATGTCTCTGACTTTTTTGTCAGGTTCAGTGCCCAGTCAAATAATTGTTGTAAGTCCATCCATTTATATGTTGAAATGACACTGCATTTAACTTAACTTAAACACATAACTCATAGGCTGGAGAGGATATTGTGCCTTTGGAAGACCTTAATTTGACCTGGAATATCTGTCTTTTGCTTTACATAGCAATACTATAGTTTAGGATCCCTGGGTCTGTTTCATCATATGTTTTGTTTGTTAGACTTTTGAATCAACATTGTATTGTGTTTTGAGAAAAGTATTCTGGATTTATCTGGATTTGTTCGTGCCTTTGATGTTCCCCCCGTGCTTCCTGGGTTATTGTCTATATTTCTAGTTCTTAGTTCTCGTTCATTCTCAGTTCCCTTCTGTGTCGAGGTTGTCTTAGTCTCTCCGTGTCCCTCACTCTCTCTGTGTTGTTTTTCCTGTTTTATTTTGTCAGCCCCTTGTCTCGTGCATGTTATGTTCAGTTTTGCTTCCCCTATCTCGTCTGTTTGCTTCAGCTGTGTTCCCATGTGTCTCCACTTCCCCTGACCACCCTCCTGAGTTTATCTGGTGTCAGGTCCCCCTTTGTCCCTTATCAGAGTGTCCTGTTATGTTCTGGTTTCTGTCGTTCCAAGTTTAGTTTTTCAATAGTTCCCATTTACACTTGGACTTTTGCCTTTGTTTTGTACCTGTTCCATCGGTTCAATAAAGGGCTCGCTTCTGTTAAAACCTCCGCCTGCCTCTGTGTGCTCATCACACACAATCCAACACTCTGAAGGAAAAGTCTTCTGTAGAGCTGGGACATCTTACTATTTGTCAATGATAGGTTTCTTTTTAACACTTTTTCCAGGCTGACAAAGAGTCAGAGCTCTGCTGAATGGAGTCTTCCTTTAGACTTTAATAGTAAAGACTAGTAATGATTATTATTTTTCTAACAATTAGAGTAAATTTCACACCCTTCCCAAGGATGTACCAGTAAATACAACAGCTTTAATAGCTGCTTATATTGACTTTCTCTAACATGTAAACATGTCTCTTAGAACTCATTCCTACAAGACTGCTCTAAGTCTGATCATTAAGTGATAGCCCAACTTTAAATATGATTAATTTACTTCTAAACTGAGATATTTTTTTTTAATTTGGCCGCAGGAATCTTAAAAACATTTTGTCTAACCAGATACTGGACTTACCTTGGCCTCTAGCAGCCCTTTGAGGAACCTGTGTCATTTTTTAATCAGGCCATGTCCTTGACTGTACACATAACTACTTTTATGTATTTGTGCAATATCACTAGAACATTCTGTCTCAGAATGCTGAAAAGTCAGTTCATGCATTTATTGCTTCTAGTGTTAACTACTGAAAATCCAGTATTATCTCCCTGAAAAGCCTTCAGCTGATACAGAAGGCTGGAGGGACTAAGAAGATAAACCATATTTCTCCCACATTCTCCCCATGGGCTCTCTGTAAATCCCCCAATTTAACAACCTTCTCCTTACATACAAAATGTTGAATAATCATCTTATCTTAAAGACCTCATAATACCATACTATCATAATTCAGAGTTGGGGGGAATGGGATATCAGTAGCTCACAGTCTGGGTTTAGGAGACAGACACTATTTGTACTTTTAGATTAGGCCTAAAACTTTCCTTTTTATAAAGCGTATAGGTAGGGCTGGATCACGTGACACTGAATCATCCCTTCGATATGCTGAAATAGGTTTAGGCTAATGGGGGGTTCCCATGATTCACTGACCATTTCTTCTTCATTCACTCTCTGTGGCTTTATACACAGCGGATTCATTCATGAAAGATTCAGTCAATCATTAGTAACTATGACTCTGTGTCTCTCTGCTCACTTCTCTAACCCCTCACTCCCAAGCTGGTCACGGCAGATGGCTGGCCCTCCCCTCAGCCTGGTTCCACCTGAGATTTTTCCCATTCAAAGGGAGTTTCTCCTTCCCACTGTTGAAAAATGCTTGCTCATGGGGGCTCATTTGATTGTTGGGATTTTCTTTCTAACATTGTAGGGTCTTTATCGCCCTACAGTATAAAAGGCCTTGAGGTGACTTTTGTTGTGAATTGGCACTTTATAAATTAAATTCAATTGAACGGAAATAAAATGGTGCATTTGTTAAAGATATTTTGTGAAGTGAGGCACAGAAGGTTAACAGTTACTTCACTCTAAGGTGACCTCTGATAAATTAGTTGGTTTTTCTGTCTGAAAAGACTAACAGACACGGCATTTTAGTTTGTGCAGTTTGGGTTTTTTTTCTACAGAAAGCCCCATTTTCTGACAGGTTGTCCGAAACCACACTATACTGTAACTGTAACACGACGCCCTGTTCAACAACTCAGTGATTGCTTTAATGGTTGTTTAATAATGGAGTTCTGCGGCATGGCGGATGCATCAGTTGTGCTTCACAGAAAATATAAGGAGTGTGTTATGGAATCACCACAAATACTTACTTTATAATCCAAATGCATGTCACTCTCTAAACTTTAGGGACTACAAAGATGTGGAGGCAGCTTTGAATGCCATGAAGAATGTTGCCAGGCTTATAAATGAGAGAAAACGGCGCCTTGAGAACATCGACAAGATCGCTCAGTGGCAGAGCTCCATTGAGGATTTTGAGGTTTGTAATGAAGCATCTTTTTTCTAACATTTCTCCAACACTTACTATTAACTGCAGCATGTCTGAGAAGCACCTAATAGCTGCATGTGTGCTTTAAACCTTACAGGGTGAAGATGTCCTCAGCAGAAGCTCTGAGCTCATCTTTTCGGGAGAGCTGACCAAGCTATCCCTGCCTCAGGCGAAGAGTCAGCAGAGAATGTTTTTCCTTTTTGACCATCAGATGGTGTACTGTAAAAAGGTGCCCTTTTTTTCTACTATGGATGTCATTTTGTGAGGTACTGATAAAAGCATGTGGCAAGAATCACCCTAAGTGCCAGGAGAAAGGGGCATCAGTGTAAATGTACAAAAGAAAAGGTTATCCATGGTTGTGTATCAGGTGTTATTTATATAGCGCCAAAACACAACAACAGTTCCCTCAAGGTGTCTGTGTAAGGTAATACTAATGTGTCAAGCTAATAGGCTTAATTTGTATTCTAAATACAAATACATTCCTATAATTTTCCAATAATAATTCACTTTATTCCACAAGAAGAAGACAGTTTGGTCAGTGGAAGAAGAAAAATGGTGGTATTTATGTACTGAGATGGATCATTAACTGAATTGTCAAGGTTTGTTTGGTGCAGGACTCCAAAACTCCAAAACTAGTGAAAAGTGAAAAAATTTATTTAAAGGGGCATATATACATATGCATAGTGAATAATGGGAAGAGGGCTCCAGTTCCTTGTTCAGCCTGTCTGTCTGACCATTGGTTTGGGGGTGATAACCTGATGAGAGACTGACCTGGGCACATATGGTGAAGCAGAATTCCTTCCATACCTTTGACGTGAACTGAGGCCCACGGTTGGAGACGACATCTGAAGGGATTGCATGCAGGTGGAACAAGTGATCCATCAGCAGCTGGTCCATCTTGAGTGCTGTGGGGAGCTGCAAAATGTGCTGCTTTGGAAAAGCAATCAATAATAGACAGAATTACCATGTTTCCTGGTGAAGGTGGAAGGCCTGTCAAAACGTCCAGGGCGATGTGTGATCAAGAGGGCCTGGGGTTGATAGCGGTTGGAGCAGGCCCGCCGGAGGAGAGGTCAGTGATTTATTTTGGGGATAGATGGTGCAGGCTTTTACATACTCTCGGGCATCTTGAGCTAAAGTCACCAGAACAGGCTCCCAGGAACGAGATGGTGCGTTGGATTCCAGGATGACACGAGAATCATGCCCATTGGAGCACCTGGGCCTGCACGGATGAAGGGACATAGAGCCGGTCCAGGGGTCCTGTCCCAGGATCAGGTTCGGAATGCTGCCATACCGCTGACTCAATTTCCCAGGGGAGTCCTCCTATTACACAGCCCCTAGGAAAGACCAGTGTTTCCACTCGAGCCTCCTCAGAAGGTGAAAACTGGTGTGATAAAGCATCTAGCTTGACGTTTTGGGACCCAGGCCAGTAGGTAATTGAGAAACTGAACCTGGCCCACCTGGCTTGGCGCGCGTTAAGCCGTTTTGCTGACTGAAGGTAGGAGAGGAAGATGGCTGAATTATCCAAGCAACAAGTGAGTTGGTAATGTATTCCTCCATGGCCTCCCTTTCTGGCTGGGACAGGCTTTAGAGTCGACTGGTTGGCAATGGTGCCCAGATAGCAAGTCAATAGCGCAATCATTGGGCCTGTGTGGAGGCACGATCCTTATTAAATACCTCAGCCAGTTCATGATAAACCGAAGGAACAGCAGCTAGGTTCGGAGGTGTTGGCGGAGGTGATGCTGGAAAGAGGAGAGACGGAGGTGGTAGATCTGGGCGACCGTAGCTCAGGGGGTTGGGAAACTCATCTGTAACCGGAAGGTTGCCGGTTCGATCCCCCTGCTCTCTCGGGGTGGCTGTGGCTCAGCTACTGATCGGAAGGTTGGTGGTTCGATCCTAGGCTTCCCCAGTCTGCATGTCAAGTGTCCTTGGGCAAGATACTAACCCCAAATTGCCCTCCAATGCGTTCATCGGAGTGTGACTGTGTGTGAATGTAGATTAGTTTGCACTTGTGTTTAGAAGTGCTTGCATGAGTGGGTGTGAATGAGGCATGTTGTATACGGCGCTTTGAGTACTCTGGGAGAGAAAAGCGCTATATAAGAATTAGTCCATTTACCATCTGTCCTGGTCGTTGTGTCCTTGGGCAAGACACTTCACCTACCGCCTACTGGTGTTGGTCAGAGGGGCCGATGGCGCGATATGGCAGCCTCGCTGTCCACCAGTGTGTGAATGCGAGTGTGAGTGAATAGTGGAATTGTAAAGCACTTTGGGTGCCTAGAAAAGCGCTATATAAATGCAATCCATTATTATTATTATCATTATCTTAGGCATGTCATGTGGCATTCCTCCCTCCATCTAGAAATGCAGCCATTTCTCCAGTCAGTGAGTGGGGTTGTGTTGTAACAGCCAGGGATAGCCAAGAACCAGATGGGTTAGTGGAGCCTTAAAAACAAACAAACTGATTAACTCAGAATGATTTCCGGAATGATGTTATCAGTTCAGTAATGTGGGTGACGTCTGGTAAACGCTAACCATTCAGGGAGGAGGTTCGTAGAGCATGAGGCAGTGGCTCAACAGTTAAGCCTAGTTTCTTAGCAAGGGAAAAGTCAATAAAACTCTGTTCGGCGCCGAAGTCAATTAATGGAGTGAGTGGGTGGAGGCGTGAGCGGTTAGCTCACAAATTCGTTAAACTGTAGGCTGGACGACCTCTAATTATCTCTTTCTAAATTCAGATTATGCCGAAGTTTTTATATTCTGCCCTAAAAATCATAGAAATGTGATGCCATGGCCCTCCAGTCCTCCTGTGTTGGCTCACTTGGCAGCAGAGACCTGCAAATGGATCTCAGAGAGTTACTGAAAGAGAGATTGCTGAGGAAAGAAAATACTGTGGTGGAGCCATGGGCCTCGCTAACTGGAAATCCCTTTGTTTTGCTTCTGACTTTGTCTTGTAAACTTTTCTCCTGAGCCCTGTGTATTGAATCCAATCTACATCATGTGTCTAACCAGATACTTGTCCTGGTTACTGGAGGCCAAGATAATGCCGTCCAGATTATATCCTGTAATGCACATTATTAAGCAAATAGTAAGGACTGCTTTCTTACATTTGCACAGTACCTCTAAAATTAGGATCATCCTATCTCAGAGTGATATCAAAAAAACATTTCATGCATTTATGACATCTAGGCCAGACTATTGTAATACTTTATTTTTCAGGTTGTACTGATCAAAAATCCTACAGTGAGATTTCTGACATGGACTAAAGAGACCATATTTTTAGCTATTAAATCAAGAGTCAAAGTTAAATTACTCCTCATATACAAAGTCTTGAATAATCAAGCCCCATCTCATCTTAAACACCAAATTTTACCATATATCACCCCAAATGAGCACTTTGTTTCCTATTCTACTCTAGGAGCCACAAGTCGCCACAAGTCTGAAAGCAGAGCTTTTAGCTGTCAGGTCCCTCTCCTATATTAACCAGCACCCAGTTTGGATTCAGGAGGCAGCCCCTCTTTGTACTTTTCACTTTTCTTTTCTTTTTTATAAAGCTTTATAACATTTGTTTCGGGTCACTTGATCCAGCCTCTCTCTTAAATATGCAGCAATAGGCTCAGGCTACTGCTAAGGCTCTCCATGATGCTATGAACATTTCCTTTTCACTCCCCTGTTTATACACCACTTTGCATTCAGTCATTACATCTTGATGCATGCTCAATCATCCAGGTAAGTAAATCTCCAAAAGTTGATTCTGTTCATCTGGACGTAGCGCTTATTGGGAGAAACGTTTCGTCACTCATCCAGGTGACTTCTTCAGTCTAAGCAAACTGAAGGGTTTCCCCAATCTTATAAACAGTACATTTGCATAATGACTGAAACCAGCCCACTGAAGGAACAATGGGCTGGGAGGTCAGTTCCTTCATCATGATTATGCAAATTCTCATGACCATTGATCAACAACCACTGATCAATGGCCATGAGTCCCATTCACAGAGTTGGGGAATGGCTGCAATCACAGCATGTAAGATGGTGACAGATGTACCCTTAGGCCCCCTCCTCGATTTAGAGATGGTCTTTCCCTTTTCACGTAAATGGCCTCCTTGACTCCGCCCTCAAACCAGCGTTCCTCCCTGTCCAGGATGTTACATCCTCATCATTGAAAGAGTGTCCACTGGCCTGTAGGTGTAAATAGACTGCAGAGTCCTGGCCTGATGAGGTGGCTCTTCTGTGTTGTGCCATCCTCTTTGGTTGTTTGGTTTCCCCGATGTATAAATCCTGCCAATCCTCCTGCACTTAACAGCGTACACTATGTTACTCTGTTTGTGTCGGGGGACCCGATCCTTGGGGTGGATCAATTTTTGCCGCAACATGTTTTGGGGTTTTACAGCCACAGAAACGCGATGTTTAGAGAAAATGCGTCTCAGCTGCTCCGATACTCCTGACACGTACGGGATCACTACATGTTTTCGCTTAGTCATTGGTTGTCCTTCTGTCCTGGATCGGCTGGAGGTTTCTTTAGGAGCCTTTCCAGCTCTGACAAAAGTCCAGCTGGGATAACCAGATTTACTCTTCTTGATGTGATCTTCTGCCTCCCTGGCTGCTGTGTCTGTGGGGATGGTGTTCGCTCTGTATTGTAGCGTCCTGATGATGCCCAGTTTGTGCTCCAGTCGATGATGAGTGTCAAACCTCAGATACTGATCAGTATGTGTAGGTTTACTGTACACGTCAGCTTTTAGATGTCCCCAATTACTGATGGAAATCTCACAGTCTAAGAAGGCTAACCTGCCACTTTTCATATCCTCCCTGGTGAAGTTGATGTGTCGGTCCACCGAGTTAATGTGATCCGTGAAATGTGGAACGTCCTGAGATTTGATTTTCACCCAGGTGTCATCCACTTATCTGAACCAATGACTTGGTGGTGTTCCAGGGTAGGATAGCAAAGCCCTCTTTTCCACTTCTTCCATGTACAAATTGGCCACGGTGGGTGAAACTGGGGAGCCCATGGCACACCCATGATTCTGCCTGTAGAACTGACCCTTGTGTGTGAAGTAGGTGGAATTCACACACAGTTCAAACACACTTGGTCGATGCTGAGAGTGTTGTTTTGTTGTTTTTATATTGTTGTTTCGAATTGCTGTTTCTGTGGCTGTGATCAGCTCCACTAGCGGGATTTGTCTCACCGTGACAGCAAAATTCAACCCTTTAGCAAGGATGTTTTTCTCTGTTTGGGTGAGCTGTCTGTCAGACAAATTTTTCACCCACTTGTCTACATCTTCGGTGTTGCATCGTTCCCTCTTCTGGCCATTGAGTACACGCTCCGTATTTCGCTGTGGTTTCCGATGTACAACAAGTAAGTCAAACTTCATTTGTTGTTTGGTCTGCTCTCATCTAAAAGCATTGTCAGTCTCTGTCGGATCAGCTCCTCTTGAGATTTTAGCACGTCGATGGTAAAATTTGTCTGCCTCACCCATTCATTAAGCAGCTGGTGCGGTGCCTTCTGGAGGATTTTTGTTGCCTGGAAGCCTTTAACTGAAAAGCTCATTTGCAGACTTTTAGGAGTAATCCTGTTTTGTCTGCATCTGAGGCTGAATCTCAGGTGGTTCCTGTAATCCGCCATCTTACGTGCTGTTTGCTCATACTGACGAACAAGCTTTAGGCAGTCCGTGCCAAAGTGGGAAAAAGGCCCTGATTAAATGTTGTTATCCCAACTGGACATTTGTCAAAGCTGGGAAGACGCCTAAAGAAAGATCCAGCCGATCCAGGAGAGAACTGCTGACTATGGTACTCATGGCCATTGATCAGTGGGCTTTGATCAGTGGTTGTTGATCAATGGTCATGAGAATTTGCATAATTATGATGAAGGAACTGACCTCCCAGCCCATTGTTCCTTCAGTGGGCTGGTTTCAGTCATTATGCAAATGTACTGTTTATAAGATTGAAACCTGCAGTCAGCTGAGACTGAAGACGTCACTTGGATGAGTGATGAAACGCTTCTCCCACTGAAAACACTACGTCCAGATGAACAGAATCAACCTTTGAACATTCAGTCATTTGTTATTATTTACCTCAGGACTAAAGACATGCAGTGGAAGTGAACCAGTCTCCCTCCTCTTACTCCAAACAGGTCACAGCCGTTGGCCTCTCCTTCCTGAGCCTGATTCTGTCAGAGGTTTCTTCCTGTTAAAAGGGAGTTTGTCCTTTCTGCTGTTGCCAAGTGGTTGCTCATGGGGGGTGATGTGATTGTTAGGGTTTTCTCTTGGGCTGTGAGAACTGTTGAGGTGACACAGTGCTAAACAAAAAAAACCAAAACAAAACAAAACAAACCTGTTGGCTTTCATTCACTTTTCTTTTTACTCTTGTTCAAAACAAATCCTTCTTTAAATCTGCTGTCCATTATTGTTGCAGGACCTCCTGCGCCGAGACATGCTTTACTACAAGGGCCGGATTGACATGGACCACATGGAAGTAATAGATCTGGAGGATGGTAAGGAGAAAGACTTCAACATCAGCGTAAAAAATGCTCTGAAACTGCGCTCGCTAGCTGGTGATGAAGTCCACCTCCTATGTGCTAAGAAGCCTGAGCAGAAAGAACGCTGGCTCCGGGCCTTTACTGATGAGAGGAGGCAGGTCCAGCAAGACCGCGAGACAGGTCAGACATGTGCTCAGTTTGTCTTCATATGAATGGATGCTAAAACATTTGGATGATAATAATGGTGGCAATCCAAGTTTGTTGTAGCACTGTCGTGGCACATGCATTAAACAGATACAGACTCAGTAAACTTTCACAGAATTCTGATTTTTAAATTCATTTTGTCAAGGACATTTTCAGTCCGCTGATTTGAATGCTGTCGGTCTGATGTCCTTACGAATAAACCTTTTTCTTTTCTTTTTGTCAGGGTTCACTCTCACAGAGGTCCAGAAGAAACAGGCCATGTTGAATGCCTGCAAAAGCCATCCAGCTGGGAAACCCAAAGGTATGCACCAATCAATTTATCATAGAGTAACTTGGGGTTCAATATCTTGCCCAAGGATACTGTGCAGACTGGAGATGGGAGCAGCCAGGGATTAAACCTTCCAATTAGTAAATGACCTGCTCTACCTACACGACTGCAGTGGACACCAGTGGAACTGAGCAAAGGGGTAAAAAAGTGGCCCATAGATGATAACGAATCGAAACGCCTGGCAGTACACACTTTGTGATCTGCTGCCATGTGCGTATGTCAACAGATTATGTGTATATCTAATATTTTTCTTGTTTCACCTGTTTGGCTCTTTGTAGAAGTCTCCCTGTCATTCATAGCCGCTCACTTTAGTTTATACTGAACTTTTACCGAGTTAGATTTAAACAACAAATGCAATCTCAGACCCTCATAATGAAACCCTTCCTTGTTTCCTAATGCATATCCTATTTTCATCTCCGTAATATTAACCGCCTTCGTCCCTCACTCACTCCAAACAGTACTGCCATACTTGTCAATGCTCTTGTCACATCCCGTTTAGATTACTGTAATTCTCTTCTCTACGGTGTACCTCGTAAATCCACCTGCTCGCCTGACTACCATGGGACTCGAGCCTTTAGCTGTTCTGCTCCAAGACTTTGGATGCACTTCCACCAGATCACGAACTCTCTCACCACTTTTAAATCACGTCACAAAACTCATCTATTCAAAACTGCATACAATTGATTCGGTCTTAGTCCACTTTTACGTTGCTCAGCTTTTATACTTGCTTTTATACTTTCATGCTTTTTTTTCTCTTATGTCTATATTTTATTTTGCCATGTTTTATTATATTGTATTGTTGCTACACTCAAAAAAATAACTCTTTAAATGAACATAAAAAAATCATGGAAAGAATTTCCACGTGATTAAATTGCTTTATTTTAGCATTATGCAATTCTGTTACTCCAACTTAATGCACTCAAGTTGGACCAACTTAATTAAAGATTGATGAATCAACGTATTTACTGCATTTTGATCCAATATATTTTAATAGTGTTGATCCAACTTAAAGAGTTTTGTTCCAACTCAATTCAGTAGGTTTTCTCCAACTAATTTACTAAATTTGGTCCCAGCTTAAGTTAATTGAGTTGAACCAACTCATACAAATTAAGTTATTCCAACACAAGTCTTTAATGCTAATAGAAAGCAATTTAATCACGTGGAAATTCTTTCCATGATTATTTTAAGTTAATTTAAAGAGTAATTTTTTGGAGCATTTAACAAAGTCTAGAGTCTGGTTAACATACATTTCACTATTACATCTAAAAGGTAAATAAAAATTTGTCATACACATCTTTTTGTTTTCTCCAATTTATTGAATTTATAGCAAATTTCACATAATGTATAAAGAATACATGAAATGCAAGTACAAGTTACATAACAGAAAAAAAAGTAGTGGACAAAGTGGAAAGTTAACCTGTTAAAACAATTTTTTAACAACAATGAATGGCTGAAGCAGGTGATTTTCCGATGACCAATACAAATACTTTGAAGGTCAACAGATGCACTTTCAAAAAAGAAAATATCTGCAATTATTTTAGGTTCATGGTCCAGATACATGGTGTAGCTGTTGTAATGGGAACATTTCTCAACGAGAAAATTGTGTTTTGAGAACCTGTACTTTGTGTGCTGTTGGATAGTTCGTGTGCATCTAATTCCATAAGAATCTTCTGCAGGACCTCAAAGGTGTACCTGAGTTCCAGAGGGTAGCTCAGGTTCAGTGAATAGACCAGACCAAGCAACATTGTCACTGCAAGAACTACATTGCCCAACTCACCCATCACTTCCACCCCCTCTAGAACAATCACAACATCCTGAGGGTCATCGCCAGGCTCCGCACCCTCTGACCGAATGACACAGATTCCAAAGACTGTCTCTGCTATGGCAGTGGCGATGTTTTTATCAACTTCCTGTGACAATAAAACAAACAAAAAAAAAAGATAAGGATTTCTCACTAATGTCCATTGCAAACAATTTTAAAAGTAAATATGTTTTTTACATTAATGTAAAAGACCTAAAAGCTTTATTCATTCAAGCCTTATAATAATGTAAATGTAATCAAAAATGACTGCCCGATATTTTTCCTGACTCAAGAGAAGTTCATTCAATACCTCAACAATGTCCTGTCTTTCAAAATCTTGAGATGTGACAGGGGTGACTGTGGCACAGGAGGTAGAGCAAGTTGTCTACTGGTTTAATCCCTGGCTTCTCTAATCTGATACTAAAACTATCAATGGGTAACATACTGAACCCCAAGTTGTTCCTGATACATCCATTGAAGTGTAAATGTTACATAAAAATCTTGTATGAATGTGTGTATGAATGAGGTTATTATAATGATATTATAATAATGATAGTATAAAACACTCAAGAATGGTGTGTGTAGTATCCAGTGAGAAACTTAAAGCTCTTACTTTTCCTATTTTAAAAGGTATTTTTTACAGCCACCGGTAATTTACAGGAAAACCCCATCCCCTGAAACTTTTTGTATGTAGTTCAAGCTTATCTTTGATCATCTCCTTAGTTAAGGATACAGGCAAGTTAACATACCAGGTAATTCTTCACTAGCTTCTCAGGATCTTCATTCAGGTACATGCAAAGACCTTTGGCGATGTATTCTCTTCTGATTTCAACAGCATCAGTCTTTATACACAGAGGGGGAAAAAAACAAATATATACAGAAATCCATCTCAACAACCTAGCAGTGGGATTAAAGAACTTTCAGTTGAATTACCAGGAATTTGTGAGAAATACAGAGGCTATTGTTTTACGGTCTTAATCTTTTCAAATAGTATTTATGCATTTTAGACAAGTCTGTCATTTTAATATTGTTTTGTAATTTGTGTATTAATTTAATCATGCCATACCCCCAATTCAAGAAAGTTTAGATGATGTGTACATAAAATTAGAATGCAATGTTTTCTTGGTCTCAAAACTATATGTCACTTACAAATGAATATATTACATTTTTAACATAGGAATGTGATAACTTTTAAGAAAAATATTAGCTCACCATGAATTTGATGAACTGGCCTGCCAGCTCTCCAGACCTTTCACCACCTGATAAGATTAAACATTTATTATCTTTACAGGAGGGAACTGCAAGTCTCCAAGTTTATTAAGTAGAAAAATATTTAATTTCAAAAAAATTAAAAAACAGGAAAACATATCTGGTCATGTTTTGTCTTTCCTCCTCAGTGTACTAAAAACACATAAATTGTTAAATAAACCACTGTCCATCAGTTGCAACTTACAAACTTACAAATTTCAACAACCCACACGTAAAATGTAAATTTATCACAACAGTCTCTGTGGTAGAGCCAAACTAGCTTATGTGCAGAGGTTAAGTTTTAACCAATATCTATATTTGGAGTAGCTAAGTCTTACATATTAGGCTATCATGCTAGCATGACATTGTGCTATATTCTTGCACTAACGTGTTAGCTAGCTAGAATGGCATAAACAAACAGATATTTTTTAAAAAAAACAAACAAAAAAACAAATGTGAATAAATAGAACTGAAAAAAATCGACAAACTAATGATACCTTTGTGCAAAAAGTATTTCCATCAAGATGGATGAAGATAGATTCACTCTTACCTTTCCAAGATGACCGCGAAGCAAACCATGTGCTTTCCTGCCTCTTGTTGTTTAGAATCTCACGTGATCTTGTGATATCGCGAGTCTTTAAGGCAGCTAACCACTCTTGTTAGATTTTATCATGTCATATCAACAAGAATAAATTTAAGAGGCGCTAAGTTGGTAAATTTCTTGTAGATCTTATATGATTTTATTACGTTCACCTTAGAAACATAAATTCATTGTGTTCAAATTACATGTTAGAGTCTTGTAAATGCAATAACCACCAAATTTCACTTTTTTGAGTGTATTGTTCTTGTGCTATTGTAAGGTGACCTTGAGGGTCTTAAGGGCACCTATAAATAAAATGTATTATTATTGTATTATAAGTAATGATCTGTTGTTCGTCTTCTCCTCAGCGGTGTCCAGACCTTATTATGACTTCCTCCTGAGGCAGAAACACCCCTCTCTCCCCTCTGCTTTGCCCCAGCAGCAGGTCTTTATGCTGGCTGAGCCCAAGCGCAAGACCTCCACCTTCTGGCACAACATTGGCAGACTGACGCCCTTCAAGAAGTAAAAAAAACTGTAAGGAAAAAAAAGCCTTGGAGAAAAGGAACAGAGAAGGAGAAAGAGTCTCTGTTCGTGCCTGAATAGACCGTTTTTAACCCTTCCTCTCTTTAATTCCTACACATAATATCCTCTAATTATTGATTTATTGTATAGATATGAATTGAATATGTTATCTTTTGAAAGCACTTTATATGTTGGTTAACAATCAGACATGGGAATGGTCCTCTAGAGACAATGAGTCAGATAGGTAGAGTAAACTCTTGGTTCACTTATAAATAGACCTTGAATCAAGCACTGATTGGAACTAAAACTACTACTGTACTGCTACTGTAATAGTACTGTACTACTATTGTACTAGTACTGTACTGGTACTGTACTAGTACTGTACTGCTGCAGGTGAGCGTGGGACTCCTGACTGTGCTGTCTCTGTGAAGACGTTGCCTGTCAACAAAACCTTTTTTATTTTCACTCTTCTGTTGCTTCATGATTTGACAGATGCCAAGTGTTTGTAGTGCCAGATGATCTGTTTTTATATTTGTTCCTTGTCTGCTTATGAAGAGACAACATTTCTTGTTTTCATGTACAGAAATATGATTTCAGCTATGTTTTGTTTCGTGATTATGATCCACCGGGATTTGGTTTTGTACTTCTCTGGTGTAATGTGCAAACTCCTGACGAATATCAAACGCAGCCCAAAGAAAAATCGGCTCAGCACATGTTCTCAGCTGTTCTGGCTCCACGGTCTGAACCTCGACGACTCCTGATACCTGCTGTGTCAACGAAAGTACGCAACTCGCTCGATTTTCTTTTTCTTTCTGTTCTTTGTTGAAGTGCCATTTGAAGTGTGTCATGGATGCTTTACAATGACATGCATGGATGTGCTTAAATGAAATACTGTGAGGAATATTTTTTTATCTCTGAAGAGCCCTGCTATATTTAACCTGATTGCTGGTTAAAGCTGGTTTCATTGTGCAGCCATGCTGACAGCATCTCTCTTTCTCACACACACACATTCTTTTATCTACCTGTATTCACTATTCCTGCTCTGTGTATCTGATTTCCAGTATAATCTCATGTCAGATCAGTGCAGCCCGGCGATATTGCTCTGTAAGTGCATTTAGTGAAATGTACTCCTTACTCCTTTCTGTTCAAAAATTAAACGTTCCTAAAATGACTCATGTCGCTTCAACTTGGGGTGATTTTTACTTTGTTTCATGCCACTCTTTTTGGAGTTTCACTTCTTTAACAACAAACCATGTGTATGCTAACATGGAGTACAAGCTAACATTTTCACTTTATATATTAAAAAACCTGCTGAAAGTATCAAGTCTGTATTACTTTGCTTTTCATACCGTTCAAAGGGAGATTGCTTTGAAAATTGATACAGTTCACACTTAATGTAGTTACACTGCACAACTTATAATTAAAGGTTGTGGGAAGCACAGACTATATAAATGAGAAAAAAGCTACACACACACAGTTTCACTGACTCCACACTATTTACATTCATAATGTGATGGTGCATCATGGGCAGTGATGGGAATAACGGCATTACTAACGGCGTTACTTTTTTCAGTAACAAGTAATCTAACTAATTACTATTCCTATTGTTACAACGCCGTTACAGTTACTAACAAGAAAATGCGGCCCGTTACTATTTTTCAACAAACAGATGGTTGAAGCTGTGTTCAGCTTACTGCATCTTACATCAGCTGCAGAAAGTAGCTGTAAGAAATCTGGGCGCTACAGCTTTAAGCAGCTGCGTGTTCCTGCGGACGGTGATCACGATCACTGTCTAGCACAACACCTGGAGCTCAGGGGGCAAAACAATCGCACATACTTTCTATCTCTCAGTGAGCCTGAGTTATGACCTTGGCTGCCTGTTTTTCTGCTTCCAACAAAGGTGGGGGAGAAGCTCTCGTGCAGTATACTCGGTTCTCTCTACAATCAAAAAAGCAAGGCCCTGATCCCGTGCACACATTATTCTCTTTATAACTCAGCAGTATGAAATGTCATAAAACCGTGTAACTCATTCACAGTAAATCAGCAGTATAATGTAATACAAATCAATCTAATAAATCTAATGATTTTCAAATTCTTCTAAGTCAGAAGTATAATGCAAACTAGAACTACATAATGATTACACAATCTATAATAAGAAGTATAATGTGGCCTACAGCAGCATCATGATTAGGGATGGGTATCGTTTAGGTTTTATCTGATACCAGTACCAAACCGGTACTTTTGAAATGGTGCCGGTGCTTAAACGGTGCTTAAATAATGGAGAACACAAACTTTGTCCAAAAACCTCTCATGTTCAGCTGTTTTCCACTTTTTCTTTGGTCATTTTAGCCTTTTTGGCCAGGGTGAAGGGAG
>NW_024582622.1:307927-322690 GCF_018398535.1 Haplochromis burtoni
CAGCAGATGGCCCCGCCCCTCCCTGAGCCTGGTTCTGCCGGAGGTTTCTTCCTGTTAAAAGGGAGTTTTTCCTTCCCACTGTCGCCAAAGTGCTCATAGGGGGTCATATGATTGTTGGGTTTTTCTCTGTATCTACTGTACAATTAAAATGTCTTGAGGTGACTGTTGTTGTGATTTGGCGCTATATAAATAAAATTGAATTGAATTGAATTGAGCTGAATGTCTGTTCTGCTACTACTCAAGTTAAAATAGCATATATTCAAGTAGTGGCTGGTGCTTAAAAGCTTTTACATTTTCTGGTCTGAGTCTGAATACCTTGGCTGGCGTACTGGACTTACTTTAGTATTAATGCTTAACCAGACAGTTGAGCTAAAGACAAATATAACAGAGGTGACGCAAACATGCAGCACATGTGACATCCAACATATTCTTGAGTGATATGTGTCGTTATAAAATAGAGCATATAACATACTTTATCAGCTACGTTTGACCTTTCCAGGTTTATTTAGGCATCCCATTTCTCTGACAGAGATATACAGGTGACCCCGATAAAGATTTCTTTTTTTTTCTTTGGCCCATCCCGTCCGGCACAGTAACAATCAGAATTATTGTCTGAAGGCCTAGACAAATGTCCGCCAGATTTATGTTCCCAACTGGATCATTACAACTTTGCCATACTGGTCCACTTGATTGCCATAGTTTGTTTGATCTTTATTATTTTCTTATTTTAGTTCTTATTTTATTTCCGATGCATGCATCGGAGTGTGAAAGTGTATGAATGTCAGACAATAAGCACTAAACTGTTTCGGAAAAGTGCTTGTGTGAATGGGCATGACTGAGTGAGTGAATTAGTTGTATAAAGCGCTTTGAGTGCTCAGATAGAGTAGAAAAGCACTATATAAGAACCAGTCCATTTACCAATTACCATGGTACCATTTACCAAGTCACTTAGATAACCTAAAATGTTATTGTTGGGCTTTTTTCAGTGTTTCATTTGTTCGTGAGTAAATCTGTTTCGCTGAGATTAAAGTTATTAGATTAGATGAAATAAAACTTTATTAATCCCCCGGGTGGGTTCCTCCTTGGTTTTCACACAGCTGGATAAACATCAAACAGAAAACTGATTAAACAGAAGTGTCAGATGGTCGAGAGTTTACACCAGTGTCCTGTTATATTTTAGACAGCAAGGAGCAGATGGTCGAGTTTATTAAACTCCACCGAGACAGCGGCGACGCTAATCAGAAGGCTAGACCGTCCAATTTCACAGCCGCTAACTCCCGGTCTATCCGACATTCTGAGGACCCGGCTCACGAAATCCTCTGGAGGATGCACCTATGAATTTGGACACCCCTAACATATACACAGAAGGGTGACAAGGGAAGTGGAAACACAGGGAACACAGCAGGAACAAATCAGACATGACGAGATAGGGAGGAAGCAAAACTGAACACACCAAACACAGGACGCAAGACTGTCAAAATAAAACAGGAAACACACTGACACACAAAGACATGTGGCTTGACCCTGGGGTTGGGAATAAAACGGACACAGATGCAAATGACAGACAGAAGAGACAAGAAACGAAACACAAGGAGGGGAGCGTGGGAACATAAGGACACAACTAGGACCCAGAGTGCGAGGAAGCGAAAGACACACAACCACACACACGGAAATATAGACGAGGGCACAAAGGGAACGTATAAAACAGCATAAACCAGAAATTACAAATAAACTCAGCAACATAAAAAGGAGTAAACTCAATACTAAACTGTATAAAACTAAATCATTACAACACAAGGAATGAATCAAATACAAACTCAAAAAGCTGGGTCAAGGACCCAGAACCATGACATAATCTCTCTCTCCTGTCATATGAGACAGTGCTGCCATAAAGCTCATCACCTTTTTGCATCCATTATCCTTTCCATTACTGCCATCATGTAGCCACAGTTGGCTATTGTAACTGAAAGCTGCCCTTCTATTGCGCTCTTAGGATACTTGAGCTGTCTCTTTATAACCGATGTCTCTGTCAACAGTGACTGCTCTGAAAACAGTTGGCATTAGAAAGTGAACGAGCTTCACTGATTTATCATCTTTACAAATGAGCCATGTCCCGCTAACTGTAACTGAATTTCATTCATATTTTAATCCTCCCTATAGATTTTTCTCAAGCCTTTAAGTTCAGCTGACTTTTTTCTTCAGTCATGAATATATTTGGTCCTCAGGACCAGAGATGGGCAGTAACGCGTTACTTGTAACGAGTAAAGTAACGAGTAAAGTAAGGGATTACTATCGCAAAAAACGGTAATTAGATTACCGTTACTTTCCCGTAGGAACGCTGCGTTACTGCGTTACTAAAACCGTGATTTTTTGCGAGAATGTCTCACGACAGTGACGTAAGCGAGTGCAACGTTCGTGACAACAGCTGTGTGCAGATCAACAGTGGATCATATATCGAGTGCAGAGAGAGTATGAGCGTGCAGCATTTGAAGCGTGGAAGTACTGACCTTACTTTGAGTTTGACTCCATAAAAAGTGACAAAAACATTAGTGTCCGCTGTGCATGGGAAGAAAACTTCTTTTTACAGCGAAAAAACCCCTAAACTTCCAACAAGCACCGAGTAGCTACGACGTAATGGGAAACTCACAGAGAAACTCGCGGATTCTTCCACTGACCGCGGCACACCTGCACCAGGGTAACCCTCCGCCTGCCCCACTCCTGCTTTACAGGTGAAAATAGAGCAACAGGACCGCTGAGTCTTTGACTTTATTTATTTTCTGCTGTGTTTTACTTGCATCTATTTGAAAGACTGAGTGTAAACACACAAAATATTTTATTTTATGAGCTGGAATGTGCAGAAAATAAGTTTAAATATTAAACGAATTTCTTCCAGTCAGAGAATGTTGCTGATAATTAAATGTTTGCTTGATGCATAAAGTTAAAAGATTAAAACTAATAAAACAAGTTTTAAAAAGAGACTTTTCCATTTGATTACATTTTGTATGATGGATTATGCAGAAAAAGTAGAATTGGTCTGAAAGATCTATCGCTTTATCACCTCTTCAGGTTGTAAATCGTGTTTTTAAAAGGTAACTAAGTAACTAAGTAATTAATTACTCTTGAAAATAAGTAATCTTTAAAGTAACGAGATTACTTTTTTTGGGAAGTAATCAGTAATTAGTTACTGATTACTTTTTTCAAGTAACTTGACCAACACTGCTCAGGACACCTACTACAAACATGATTTTGAGAAAATGATGCTGAATGTTAAACAGAATAAAAAACATTTCAAATAAGCTCAACATTCACACACAAAAAAAACTATTTAAATGGACATAAAAAAATCATGGAAAGAATTTTCGCATTATTTTATTTTAACATTATGCAAATATTATCCCAACATAATCTTCTTGGATCAAACCAACTTAATTGATGGTGAGATTTAGCTTATTTACTCCTGCTTGGGCCAGTTTAATTTAGTTTTGTTGGTCTAACTTAAGATGTTTTGGTCCAACTCAGTTCAGTAGGTTATTTCACACTAATGTGCTATGCTTGTTGTTTATTAATAGAGTTGATCCAGCCAGTACAACCATGGTATTATAAAACTCAGTTTATCAAAATGAAGTTAGTCCAAAAAAAAAAAGGTAAAAAGGCTTAATTGTGATAGACAGTAATGTAGTCATGTGGAAATCCTTTCTATGATCATTTCAAGTTCATTCCAGGTTATTTTCTGGAGTCTTGACAAGTTCAATTCAATTCAGTTTTATTGATATAGTGCCAAATCACAACAACAGTACAGTACAGTAAATTCAACAATAACAAGTCTACAATATAAAGATATACTACATGACATGAAACTATAAAGAAATGTTATGAGAGACCAAATTTCATACTCGTGCTTTATTGCAAAAAAGTAGGAAAACTATGGTTACAAAGCAGTTTTCATAGCTTATAATTACCTTGTATATTTTGTGTGCATGGTTTCAGACTCACTGTCCAGATTCAAGGTGCAGCTTTTGCGATGGTTTCACCTCTCAGTGCAAAAGCAATGTTTTGAGAACATATACCATTCAAAGTAAGGGAAAATGAGTTGCATGCATTTTCTGAGTCAGAGAAAGAAAGAGGTTGTAAAAGCCTTATTTTTCCTACTTTTGAAGCTATTAGAATGCAAAGTAAACCCCATTAACTGAAACTTTGTGCATCTCCTTAGTGAACATATAGGCAAATTCACATATCAGGTATTTCTTCACCAGACCTTCGAGGATGCATTCTCTTCTCGCTTCAGTGACATCATATTAGCTCATTTTGAGGTTGATGAATTATCCTGTCTGTGGGCCAGACCTTTCACCAGTTGATAACATCTGCCTCATTATAAAATGAAAAATGCAACAATGACAAAGGAGCAGGACATTTGAGAATCCTGCATCAGAAAATATTCATTTTCAGTTTGCATGTCCTCTCGTTCTCTTCGGATACTCCGACATCCTCCCAAAGTCAAAATGCATACAGGAAGAGCATGGATGCATGGAGATCTGCTTGCCATTACATTCTATGTGGATTTACTTTTTTTGTAACAACCACATAGTGGAGAGATAATCGCTCACTCAGAGAACCAAGGTTACAGAGTAACCGTATGATTTCAATAAGTCAGGGTGTCCCAATGGTTTCACTTCAAACCTCTGCTGATAATGACTGGCTTAAAATCTGGGATTCTACACCATCTTGGTCTTAGAAATAAAGACGACAAAATAAAACATTCTTTACAAAATGGCAGGTACAAGGATACAAGAACTGGACTAAAAGTGAGTGAAAAGCAGACAGTGTTCAAAGAAAAACTCTGAAAAACCTTCTGGCTCTACAATACCCTACAGCAGAGGGCCAGGGTACAGACTGGTTTTTAAGTCAATTTAAAAAAAAAAGTTTGTTGAAACGTGTTTGATGTTTATTGTATTTTGTGTTTTTAGTAGTGATTAAGAGGACACTAGTGAAGTTGTGCAGCAAACATAGCAGCAGAGGCACGGTAATTTAATATATTTGACATAAAGAATGTATTAATGCACTGAAATGTAATTTATTTTGTACTGTCTGTAGGATGGGTGGCACATGTGATTGTGTCACAGTATTTCCCTTTCTCTTTTTCTTGCACTTTCTCCCTAGTTTGTTTTAGAGTAATAGTCGCATTTTGAAAGGGATTTTTTTGGCATTTGGGTCTGCTTTTATGTTAACTGGGCCAGGTGGAATATTGGTAGTGGGCAGTCCCTGAGCTGGGGCTCACACCTTATAGAAATTAGGCCTTGCATAATGGTGATTGCAGTGGTACCAATCATTTCCTTAGGGAAACACTTGGCTTCCCCAAGGAAAAGGAAGCTGGCTGATGCTGGCTGATATTGAGAGTTCAAATGAACAATTGAGAGACCAGTTACAGGAATGCTCACTGGTGACTGGTCCAGTGCCAGGCTCGTCCACTGCACCATCAAATTTGAACCCAAAAAATGAAGCTCCAAATGTGTGTTATGCTTATGTGCCCCAAGAGCATAAATGTCTGAAGTTTAATGGGAAATTGTCAGTGGGCTTGTTAACTGTTGATTTCGCAGGTCTTTCCTCCCCACTGCTGTCAGACTCCATAATAAAGACTTTAACTGATCAAGCACACACATCCATACATATGCAATAATACTAAGTGCAATAATCCTTTCTGTCATCGTTGTATTTTTATTCAGTTGTATATTGTATTTGTATTCTATTTTTATCTTATTGTATATTTATTTTATTTTATTCTACTGTATATAGTATTTTATTCTATTCTGTACAGCTGTGTACTGTATTTATTCTTATTGTATTCTAATTTTTGCCTCATAACTTTTGCACTGTCCACTTCCTGCTGTGACAAAACAAATTTCCCACGTGTGGGACTAATAAAGGTTATCTTCTCTTATCAGTGCGTTGAAGAAGTGCGTAGATGTCTGGAGATTCGCCCTTTGTCATGAGCAGAACAAGTGATGTTTATGATGGACCAACCTGATGGCAGTGTCCGTTTTCACCGGAGAGATGCTCCAGTAAAGATTTTCGCTATTTTAAATGAGAATTATAGCTGTACTCAGTCTTAGGTAGCTGCTCAGTTACAGTTTTTCCAGCGTATCCAGAGAGAGGGGGAAATCTCTGCAAGACTACTTTTATGCCCTTAAATCATTAATGGATGTTGGATTATCCAAGACACCAGCTTGTATCCCCAAATGTGATACAGTGTTAAGAGAGCAGTTTAACATGTTCATGATGATACGCTGCGTAGAGAGTTGAGACAGTGGGTTCTTCAAACACCAGACATTTCCTTTGTTACTCTACGCAGTATTACCCTTAGGTTGGCTGAGGCAAGCTGACAGGGAGGGAAAACTAGGTCTCGAGTGAATTCCCTTGATACCAACCGTCAGGGGGAGAGGGAGGTAATGCAACTATGCACTCAGTTACCGCTAAGCCTAGTGATGACATTTTAGAGATAAAGGAGTGTCTTTGTAAACATCAGGTTCAGTTGCATACCCTTATGAAGCAAATGTCTGTCCATTTTTCTTCTCAGACTGGACTAACCCCCACCTCTCCCTCAACTAGGCATTTTCGTTTTCAGGCCGATGGCAAGTCAATATAGGTTACATGGAGCTTGATATGACTGTTTTTGGTGGCACCCTGACAAAAATGGGCATAGTGGTAGAGGACCCTCCAGATGGACATATTCAGCAGCTAAGGAGTGTGCCTGGCCTCTTTTGTAATGAATATCATTAGCCGTTGTTACCGCCTACTGTTTGAGCGGTTCAGCTCTGGTCTGTTTGAATCTCCTGCCCTTGAAAATACCACTGAGACATGGAAGGAGACTCTTCATAAGTGTCAGTGCATTGACGCTTTGAATAAATTGGGGTACTTGGGTAAAGCCAAGGTCCACAGTCAAGCTGTTTGTGTCCCTGCTGGTTCTTTGAAATGGATTTTTGACATGAGTAAAATTCCCTGAACTTTTGGAACAAACATCATAGCATGTGTGTGCATGTGTACATTTGTGTGTGTGTGTGTGTGTGTGTGTGTGTGTGTGTGTGTGTGTGTGTACACCACCTCCCTCCAAGTGTGTGTCCATCTGTTCCTCTATTTGTCACACTGCTTCATCTCTAAATCTTTTGCTTAGTGTTCTTCTGTCGGTCCTATAGATGTGGTTTTAACAAGATCTGATATTTAGTGGTCATGTTGATGTTATTCCTTTGTTAGTGGACCTCAAAATCAGACTGTTTGTGTGCATGTGCATAACAATAGATATGATAAAACATGAGATTACACTATGGAGTAATAAAGTAGTAAAAAAATGACTTCCTGTCCTTACAAAACCTCTTGATTTGACTTGATTTCATCAGACTGCTAAACACTGACCACTATATATGTATGTATATATATATATTCTTTTATATATATTTAATAATACTTGAATAAAAATAGGATTTATATATATATATATATATATATATATATATATATATATATATATATATATATATATATATATATGTATAGTATGTATGTATGTTATGTGGCAATGCTCAGTGGCTAGTGGATCTGAGGGCAGACCACAGCGACCTCCCTGAACAGGGTCCAGTAACCATCACAGTGGCAGATATCCAAGAAAGGGTCTCCAGTATGAAGAGTTGGACAGCACCAGGGCCCGACATGGTTCACGCCTACTGGCTAAAGAAGCTGACTGCACTCCACGAGCGTCTGGCAGCACAAATGAACCAGCTGCTAGTTAACGAGAGACACCCGGAATGGCTAACCGAAGGTCGGACGGTCCTGATCCCCAAGGACCCCAAGAAGGGACCGGTCCCCTCCAACTACCGACCAATAACCTGCCTCAGTACTACATGGAAGCTCCTGTCAGGCATCATATCGGCTAAGATGAACAGGCACATGGGTCAATACATGAGCGGGACACAGAAAGGAATTGGCAAGAATACCAGAGGCGCAAAACACCAGCTACTGGTAGACAGAACAGTCAGCCGAGACTGCAAGACCAGACTGACCAACCTGTGCACTGCCTGGATTGATTACAAGAAGGCCTATGACTCAATGCCCCACAGCTGGATACTGGAATGCCTAGAATTGTACAAGATCAATGGGACCCTAAGAGCCTTCATCAGGAACTCAATGGGGATGTGGCGTACAACACTAGAGGCCAACTCCAAGCCCATAGCACAAGTCACCATCAAGTGCGGGATCTACCAAGGAGATGCTCTGTCCCCACTGCTGTTCTGCATAGGCCTGAACCCCCTCAGTGAGATCATTAACAAGACTGGCTACGGATACCGACTACGGAACGAAGCAGTTGTCAGCCACCTCCTGTACATGGATGACATCAAGCTGTATGCCAAGAGTGAACGAGACATCGATTCACTGATCCACACTACCAGGCTATACAGCAATGACATTGGAATGTCGTTCGGACTGGAGAAGTGTAGTCGGATGGTAACAAAGAGAGGGAAGGTAGTCAGAACTGAGGGGATTGAACTACCAGAAGGCAACATTGCAGACATAGAGGACAGTTACAAGTACCTGGGGATCCCGCAGGCAAATGGGAACCATGAAGAGGCCGCTAGAAAGGCTGCAACCACCAAGTACCTGCAGAGGGTCAGGCAAGTCCTGAGGAGTCAGCTGAATGGTAAGAACAAGATCCGGGCCATCAACACGTACGCCCTGCCCGTGATCAGGTACCCTGCTGGGGTAATAGGCTGGCCAAAGGAGGAGATAGAAGCCACTGACATAAAGACAAGAAAGCTCCTTACCATGCATGGAGGGTTTCACCCCAAGTCCAGCACCCTGAGGCTGTACGCTAAGCGGAAGGAAGGGGGCCGGGGACTGGTGAGTGTCAGCACCACAGTCCAGGATGAGACAACGAACATCCAAGAATACATTGGGAAGATGGCCCCAACTGACCGAGTGCTCAGTGAATACCTCAGGCAGCAGAAACCCAAGAAAGAGGAGGGAGACGAGGAACCATCATGGAAGGACAGGCCCCTGCACGGTATGTACCACCGGCAGATAGAGGAGGTGGCTGATATCCAGAAATCCTACCAGTGGCTGGACAAAGCTGGACTGAAAGACAGCACAGAGGCACTAATCATGGCAGCACAAGAACAAGCTCTGAGTACAAGATCCATAGAGGCTGGGGTCTATCACACCAGGCAAGACCCCAGGTGCAGGCTGTGTAAAGATGCCCCAGAGACAATCCAGCACATAACAGCAGGGTGCAAGATGCTAGCAGGCAAGGCATACATGGAACGCCATAACCAAGTGGCCGGCATAGTGTACAGGAACATCTGTGCCGAGTATAACCTGGAAGTCCCGAGGTCAAAATGGGAGATGCCCCCAAGGGTGGTGGAGAATGACCGAGCTAAGATCCTGTGGGACTTCCAGATACAGACGGACAAAATGGTGGTGGCTAACCAACCGGACATAGTGGTGGTAGACAAACAGAAGAAGACGGCCGTAGTGATCGATGTAGCGGTTCCGAATGACAGCAATATCAGGAAGAAGGAACACGAGAAGCTGGAGAAATACCAAGGGCTCAGAGAAGAGCTCGAGAGGATGTGGAGGGTGAAGGTAACGGTGGTCCCCGTGGTAATCGGAGCACTAGGTGCGGTGACTCCCAAGCTAGGCGAGTGGCTCCAGCAGATCCCGGGAACAACATCGGAGATCTCTGTCCAGAAGAGCGCAGTCCTGGGAACAGCTAAGATACTGCGCAGGACCCTCAAGCTCCCAGGCCTCTGGTAGAGGACCCGAGCTTGAAGGATAAACCGCCCGCAGGGGCGTGCTGGGTGTTTTATATATATATATATATATATAGTCATCATATATAAATATATGCATATTTTGTAATGTGCATTCATTCTTATATTTGTACTTGTATTTATTCCTATATGTTTTTTTGTTTTTTATGTTTCTTGTGTTGTGCACACCTCCATTGCTTGTAATGCTTGCACACAAGAATTTCACTCACATGTGCTGGACCAGTGTAAAGGTAATGTGATGTAACAATAAAAGTGATTTGATGTGATGTTTCTGATGAATTTCCTGTCTTTTCCTGAGGACTGTTTCTCCAGCTAAATGTCACAGAGAACATCTTATTAGCCAATTATTCTAATATAAACTTTGTAAATGTCTATAACAGTTTTAAGGGCCATAAAGCTCCACAATACATATTCTGAAGTACCACCAACACATAGAAAACTGCATTTGTACTACTCCACTCTTGGTTGTCTTTATACAGAGATTGAAAAGGCAAAGTGGTTTGTAAGTTTTCCCTGTAATGCTCTAAAACTTAAAACTAGAATTTTAAAATGGAACCTAAATCTGATTGGTAGCCAGTGCAGCGACTTTAAAACAAGAGTCATACAAGCTCTCTTGTTAGAGCGGGTCAGTAGCCTCACTGCAGAGTTTTGAACAACCTGTAGACAAGCTAGCCCTTTCTTGTTTAGACAAGTAAACGGGCTGTTACAGTAGTCAAGTCTTGTAGAGACAAAAGCATGTATTATCATCTCGTGTTCACTTGTTGACTCGATGGAAGTTTTGAAATGTTCCTCAAGTGAAAAAGCAGGTTCTTACTGTCTGATTTAAATGTCCCTCCGAAAAAAAACTTCATCAAAAATAACACCTAGATTTCTAAGGTTATGCCTCTGTGAGGAACCTAAGTCACCCAGTGGCAGTTTAATATCAGGTATTGCACTGTCGGGTGCAATAATCAAAGTTTCTATTTTGTCTGGGTTAAGCTGTAAACAGTTATTGTTCAACCATTGTTTAATGTTGGTTAAACAGTCAATCAGACCGGAGAGCTTGTGAACTTCAGAAGGCTTAAATGAATAAGGCAAGGCAAGGCGCTATAGTATAGTATAGCTGAATATCGTCAGCAAAAGATGATAAGATACTTCAGGAAACTGCCGTATTATCTGGCCTAAAGGGAGAAAGTATATTAAAAACAGAATAGGTCCCAGCACGGAGCCCTGAGGAACTCCACACAGCAGCTCTGTAGATTCCGACATGATCTGATTTGCAGCCACACTAAAACTCCTTTCCAGATATGTAGGATAAAAACCAGTCTAGAACAGAGCAGACATCCCAACAAGGTCTCTCAGTCTGTTTATCAGGATGGTATGGTTGACTGTATCAAAGGGTGAGGTGAGGTCTAACAAGACTAGGACTGTGTATTCTCCGGAGTCTGCTGACATCATAATATCATTAGTGACTTTTAGTAGTGCTGTCTCAGTGGAATGCCATTTACGAAAACCAGATTGAAAACAGTCATAGATGTCCCATATAGCAGACAGGTCCGGCCCGGATCTGGTGTCAAGCTGGCACTGCTGGTTGACTTCTGGCATGGTAAGTGTTATGTCATCCAGATATGGGCCAGGCCAGGTGCAGATGGCACTGTTTATGTGATGACATGCCACATCTGGCCTGATTGTGGTTTGGCTTATGCGGCCCAGGCTCATAAAACAAACAAACAAACAAAAAAAAAAACAGGTCTGGCCCAGATTCGGCATCAAGCTGGCACTTCTGACTGACTGGTGTCATGGCAGAGTGTATGTCAACCATATGTGGGCCAGGTCTGGCAATGATGGCACTATTTATGTTCCTATTTTCCTATTTTAGTTAGAAGACCCAAATGCCATGTTGCAATACTATACTGCTATGGTAGCCAACATTTCAAATGCAGGTTTAAACGGTTTGTGAGTGTACACTTTATCCAAAACCTAGTGAGGGGTTACTCATGTTTACCACCGGGTGGATGTAGCTCAGGAGGTAGAGCAGGTTACCTACTGATTGGAAGGTTAGTGGTTCAATCCCTGGCTCCTCCAGTCTGAATGTCAAGAATGAATGTGTATGAATGTAGTTAGGAAGCACTCAGCGAGATAGTGGGTGAATGTGGCATGTTATATAGAGCACTTTGAGTAATCGGGGAGAGTAGAAAAGCACTATATAATTGTCAGCCCATTCACTGTGTGAAAAGGGTTTCCTCAAGTTAATTTTGCACTGTTATGTTCTGGCACATGTTGTTATTACATGCTTTGATTAAGGTACACATTAGGCTGACATCTGGGGCCAGAGCTGAAACTGTTCTGGGCCAGCACAGGGCCAGCAGTGTGTCTGCAACTGGCCTTACGTTGGCCCATGTGTGGGCCACATCTGGCAAACCAGATCTGGGCCACCAAAGGGCCGTCATTCTTTGCGGTATGTGGGCCATGTGTAAGCACAATGTGTGGCCAGATCCGGGCCATACCAATTTTGCTATGTGGGTCCATGTATGCTGTAAGGTGGACAGCAACTGTCTTCTCAAAGAGTTTTGACATAATGGGATGGGAGTTTGGAGAGAGGTCTAAAATGTTGAAGTAGTGTTGGATCCAGGTTGGGGTTTTTTAAGCCTTGGTTCCACAATGGCATGTTTAAAAAAGCTGGGGAACACCCCAGTCTGAAGAGAAACATTAAAAAGGTTCACAACCCAAGGACCAATGGTGTCAAAGGCATTGATGAAAAGCTTAGTGGGAATAATATCTGATGGGCTTGAGGATGGCTTCATTTTGTCCACCAGATCTGCTATTTCATCATATGTCACTGTTGTAAAAGTTGACCCGGAGTGTAAAGGGAGTGCCTCACTAGGAGAACAAGAAAGCTTTGGGGAGATTTTAGCATTGATTTCTTTAATCTTATCAACAAATAATTGGAGGAGTTTGTTACTGTCTGCTTCAGAGTGTACATCTAAAGGTACCACATCTGGGGATAATATAGCACTCTTTTGTCAAAAATAAACTTGGGATTTCTCTTGTTTTTTGATATGCGTCTAGAAAAATATTCTGATCTAACAGTTTTCACCATATCATTCCCTTGGAGATCCCTAAAAAATCCATCCACCTTGGTCCCTAATGGACATAAATGTCCATTCCCCAAAAAGTGCTATAAAAACTTTATATATTCATATTTTTTCATATTTTTTTTCACTTTAAATTGGTCAGTCTTTTAAAACTACTTCTCCCTGAAATATTCATATAAAGTTTTAATTATATTTTCGTTGTTTTAACCCTTTAAATCCCAGTTGTATTACACGAGCACCCTGTTTTTTTAGCCCCAAAAAACAAAAAAACTAAATATTTTCCAAAAAAAACATTTGAAGTAATATTTGATTGTTATTATAATTAGGCCTTTAGATGGTCTAAAGATTGACACCAAAATTCATTTCGATCGCCTTTTTTTTTTTTTTCAGGACCAGAAAATGGTCTCCAGGCGGCAAATGCTCCTCCTCTAGGCCGAAATAAGTGCATGTTTCCGGGGTAATTCGCGACGATCACCGGGGCACGATCACCGGGGACTGCTTTTTCCAGCCCACACGTCCGATACCACGTGACAACAAATACGTCATTTCCTGTTGACTAAAAAAAAAAATTCACCCTCTCATGGTCCTAGGGACCAAAAAATGGTCCCGCCCGATCAGCGGGCGAAGCCGCTGCTGCACGCCGGAAATGAGGCTTCATTTCCCGCAGGTCTCTCCAAGCAGCCCGCTGTTTTCCAGCAGGGATCAAATGTGGAGCAAGGGCGCCACCCGGTGGCCAAATAAAAAAATTACAAGTTTAAGGCCCGGACTCTAAAATGGCACCATAACTGAGACAATCACACTAACCGTTGTAAAAATAATGGTGGTATGAAAAATAGCGTTTATAATGGTTTTCAATGGGGACATTTTTGTCCAAAGGGACTAAGGTGGATGCATTTCTGTAGCTTAGCCATTTTAGGCTAATTCAATGAATTTACACCACAATTATAAAATATAATTAAAAAAAACATTGTTTGACAAATTTGGCTATATTCCACTCAACACAGTGAAAATGGTTTAAAATTAAAAATGCAAAAGACAATAAATGTCCCTAGGGACCTCCAAGGGTTTTAAGGAGAGCATGAGATTTCGAAGATGGAGCCAGTGTACTTCAAGTTTGGTTTTCTTCCATAGTCGTTCCCTTTTGCAGCATATTCTCCTCAAATTTAAGATAGACTCATTTATCCAAGGGCATGTCTTCTTTTGTAAGGCCGATTTTGTTTTAATAGGTGCCACTTGATCCAAAATGGATGTGCATTTTCTATTAAGGATAATGGAATGATGAATAAGGATGAAGGATGAATAAGAGTATTTACATTATGTTTGACAGTAAAGAACTGTCAAACATAATGTAAATAATTTATCGCGAGGACACAGTGATAGTGAGGTAATCAACAGAATCCAGAGCATCAGATGAGAAGGATCCAGTCTGTACTGGTTTTTACACGTTTCCAAACAAATCCGGAAGGCTAACTGGCAGCAAAAACCGGGGACGTCTCCAGGCCAGTCGGGGAATCTCTGATCTGTAGGTTCGTCTAATGTGTACCTGGATGCCGGCCCTACAGCCTCTTTTCCTCAATTTCTTCATGGAATTGCCTAAGGCACATTTCTTAAGTAGCAAGAAGTAATCCGGCGAGGAAGAAGAGCACACAAATGGTGGGGGGAAAGTTTACTTATTACTGTCCCAATCATCATAAAGGTGTTCCATAGACTCTTTGATGTGGAGCAGGGAAGAACGGTCATAAATCACAGCAACATAGCTCCATATATTAAACATAAGGGCTGATATACAGGGAGTGCAGAATTATTAGGAAAGTTGTATTTTTGAGGAATAATGTTATTATTGAACAACAACCATGTTCTCAATGAACCCAAAAAAC
>NW_024582622.1:328474-395933 GCF_018398535.1 Haplochromis burtoni
GAGATTAACACATTAGGCTGACATCTGGGGCCAGAGCTGAAACTGTTCTGGGCCAGCACAGGGCCAGCAGTGTGTCTGCAACTGGCCTTACGTGTGGCCCATGTGTGGGCCACATCTGGCAAACCAGATCTGGGCCACCAAAGGGCCGTCATTCTTTGCGGTATGTGGGCCATGTGTAAGCACATTGTGTGGGCCAGATCCGGGCCATACCAATTTTGCTATGTGGTCCATGTATGCTGTAAGGTGGACAGCAACTGTCTTCTCAAAGAGTTTTGACATAATGATGGGAGTTTGGAGAGGTCTTAAATTTTGAAGTAGTGTTGGATCCAGGTTGGGTTTTTTGAGCCTTGGTTCCACAATGGCATGTTTAAAAAAGCTGGGGAACACCCCAGTCTGAAGAGAAACATTAAAAAGGTTCACAACCCAAGGACCAATGGTGTCAAAGGCATTATGAAAAAGCTTAGTGGGGATAATATCTGGGGGCTTGAGGATGGCTTCATTTTGTCAACCAGGGCTGCTATTTCATCATATGTTACAGTTGTAAAAGTCGACCAGGAGTGTACAAAGGGAGTGCCTGACTCGGAGAACAAGAACACTTTGGGGAGATTTTAGCATTGATTCTTAATCTTATCAACAAAAAATCGGAGGAGTTTATTACTATCTACTTTAGAGTGTACATCTAAAGGTACCACATCTGGGGAGACAATAGCACTAACTTTGTCAAAAAGAAACTTGGGATTTCTCTTGTTTTTTGTTATAGTCTAGAAAAATATTCGATCTAACAGTTTTCACCATTCATTCCCTTGGAGATCCCTAAAAAATCCATCCACCTTGGTCCCTAATGGACATAAATGTCCATTCCCCAAAAAGTGCTATAAAAACTTTATATATTCATATTTTTTCATATTTTTTTTCACTTTAAATTGGTCAGTCTTTTAAAACTACTTCTCCCTGAAATATTCATATAAAGTTTTAATTATATTTTCGTTGTTTTAACCCTTTAAATCCCAGTTGTATTACACGAGCACCTGTTTTTTTAGCCCCAAAAAACAAAAAAACTAAATATTTTCCAAAAAAAACATTTGAAGTAATATTTGATTGTTATTATAATTAGGCCTTTAGATGGTCGATGACAATTTTGACCTCCATTTTGCAGACACATAAAAGCAGCCTAGCACCAAAAATCAATTTAATATTTATTCCACTTTAGCCATCTTTAGACTACTTTCCTTGAACAGCGTTTTTTACATTTCGCGGATTTTCTTTTCCTTGTAAGAGCACCTTTTCCCCAACTATTGAATATTCCAAAACTGAGTACATTATATTGCCAGGCTAGAGCACAACATTTGCTTTTTTTCGGCAGAATGCTCGCAATGCTCTCCTAGGCCGAAATAAGTGCATGTTGCCGGGGTAAGTCGCGACGATCACCGGGGCACGATCACCGGGGACTGCTTTTTCCAGCCCACACGTCCGATACCACGTGACAACAAATACGTCATTTCCTGTTGACTAAAAAAAAAAATTCACCCTCTCATGGTCCTAGGGACCAAAAAATGGTCCCGCCCGATCAGCGGGCGAAGCCGCTGCTGCACGCCGGAAATGAGGCTTCATTTCCCGCAGGTCTCTCCAAGCAGCCCGCTGTTTTCCAGCAGGGATCAAATGTGGAGCAAGGGCGCCACCCGGTGGCCAAATAAAAAAATTACAAGTTTAAGGCCCGGACTCTAAAATGGCACCATAACTGAGACAATCACACTAACCGTTGTAAAAATAATGGTGGTATGAAAAATAGCGTTTATAATGGTTTTCAATGGGGACATTTTTGTCCAAAGGGACTAAGGTGGATGCATTTCTGTAGCTTAGCCATTTTAGGCTAATTCAATGAATTTACACCACAATTATAAAATATAATTAAAAAAAACATTGTTTGACAAATTTGGCTATATTCCACTCAACACAGTGAAAATGGTTTAAAATTGAAAATGAAAAAGACAATAAATGTCCCTAGGCTCACAGTTTAAGGAGAGCATGAGATTTCGAAGATGGAGCCTGTGTACTTCAAGTTTGGTTTTCTTCCATAGTCGTTCCTATTTGCAGCATATTCTCCTCTAAATTTAAGATAGACTCATTTATCCAAGGGCATGTCTTCTTTTGTAAGGCCGATTTTGTTTTAATAGGTGCCACTTGATCCAAAATGGATGTGCATTTTCTATTAAGGATAATGGAATGATGAATAAGGATGAAGGATGAATAAGAGTATTTACATTATGTTTGACAGTAAAGAACTGTCAAACATAATGTAAATAATTTATCGCGAGGACACAGTGATAGTGAGGTAATCAACAGAATCCAGAGCATCAGATGAGAAGGATCCAGTCTGTACTGGTTTTTACACGTTTCCAAACAAATCCGGAAGGCTAACTGGCAGCAAAAACCGGGGACGTCTCCAGGCCAGTCGGGGAATCTCTGATCTGTAGGTTCGTCTAATGTGTACCTGGATGCCGGCCCTACAGCCTCTTTTCCTCATTTCTTCTATGGAATTGCCTAAGGGCACATTTCTTAGTAGCAAGAAGTAATCCGGTGAGGTAGAAGAGCACACAAATGGTGGGGGGAAAGTTTACTTATAACTGTCCCAATCATCATAAAGGTGTTCCATAGACTCTTTGATGTGGAGCAAGGGAAGAACGGTCATAAATCACAGCAACATAGTCCATATATTAAACATAACAGAATACAGGGAGTGCAGAATTATTAGGCAAGTTGTATTTTTGAGGAATAATGTTATTATTGAACAACAACCATGTTCTCAATGAACCCAAAAAACTCATTAATATCAAAGCTGAATGTTTTTGGAAGTAGTTTTTAGTTTGTTTTTAGTTTTAGCTATTTTAGGGGGATATCTGTGTGTGCAGGTGACTATTACTGTGCATAATTATTAGGCAACTTAACAAAAAACAAATATATACCCATTTCAATTATTTATTTTTACCAGTGAAACCAATATAACATCTCCACATTCACAAATATACATTTCTGACATTCAAAAACAAAACAAAAACAAATCAGCGACCAATATAGCCACCTTTCTTTGCAAGGACACTCAAAAGCCTGCCATCCATGGATCTGTCAGTGTTTTGATCTGTTCACCATCAACATTGCTGCAGCAGCAACCACAGCCTCCCAGACACTGTTCAGAGAGGTGTACTGTTTTCCCTCCTTGTAAATCTCACATTTGATGATGGACCACAGGTTCTCAATGGGGTTCAGATCAGGTGAACAAGGAGGCCATGTCATTAGTTTTTCTTCTTTTATACCCTTTCTTGCAGCCACGCTGTGGAGTACTTGGACGCGTGTGATGGAGCATTGTCCTGCATGAAAATCATGTTTTTCTTGAAGGAGCCGAAAAGCCCCACAAGCTCATCTTTGATGATACCAGCCCAAACCAGTACTCCACCTCCACCTTGCTGGCGTCTGAGTCGGACTGGAGCTCTCTGCCCTTTACCAATCCAGCCACGGGCCCATCCATCTGGCCCATCAAGACTCACTCTCATTTCATCAGTCCATAAAACCTTAGAAAAACCAGTCTTGAGATATTTCTTGGCCCAGTCTTGACGTTTCAGCTTGTGTGTCTTGTTCAGTGGTGGTCGTCTTTCAGCCTTTCTTACCTTGGCCATGTCTCTGAGTATTGCACACCTTGTGCTTTTGGGCACTCCAGTGATGTTGCAGCTCTGAAATATGGCCAAACTGGTGGCAAGTGGCATCTTGGCAGCTGCACGCTTGACTTTTCTCAGTTCATGGGCAGTTATTTTGCGCCTTGGTTTTTCCACACGCTTCTTGCGACCCTGTTGACTATTTTGAATGAAACGCTTGATTGTTCGATGATCACGCTTCAGAAGCTTTGCAATTTTGAGACTGCTGCATCCCTCTGCAAGATATCTCACTATTTTTGACTTTTCTGAGCCTGTCAAGTCCTTCTTTTGACCCATTTTGCCAAAGGAAAGGACGTTGCCTAATAATTATGCACACCTGATATAGGGTGTTGATGTCATTAGACCACACCCCTTCTCATTACAGAGATGCACATCACCTAATATGCTTAATTGGTAGTAGGCTTTCGAGCCTATACAGCTTGGAGTAAGACAACATGCATGAGAGGATGATGTGGACAAAATACTCATTTGCCTAATAATTCTGCACTCCCTGTAAAGCATAAAATACAATACAACGCAGACAGGTAGAAGTCAAGCTGAGCAAAGGGGCCATCTTCCTGTCACAGTCAGCTGATCTCCAAACTGATGTCATGATTTGGTTTTGTTTTATTTTATATAGTAGTAATGTTTTGTTCAAATCTTATATACACAGCAAATTCAAAAGTGTTAAATGTTTTGGTGTTAATAGTCTCCTTGCAAAAGTAGAGTTAATTTTACTCTAAGCAGAGTCACATTCTTTTAATGTAACTCTGAGGTGTAAAATGATAGTAGTTAAAATCGAGTGTTAAAAATGAGTGTTTCTCTGTCAAATCTGGAGGTGTTACAATGGAAACATTAACTCTTGACCTCTTAACTCTGAACTCCTACAGGGGCTATGACACCAACAGAGTAAATTCACAGACTCCGCCCCCAGCACGGCTCCAATCGAAGCTGAAGTGAAGCCGTTTCAGAACATTTTGCTCTACATATTTGAGTTGTTTGCCATGCTTGGTAAGTCATTTTTTCAAAGATTGTTTCAATTATTATTATGAGCTTTTACTTCTGTGGCTCTTTGGAGTTGAGACAAAGCTGTGTGAAAGGCATTAGCCATGTTGCTCGGTGATAGCATAATATTCTGTTTTAGCTAGCTGAAAGGTATTGTTTGCGGGCAAATACCACAGCCTTGAAAAAAAGCTTGCATGTGAATTTTCAGTCAAACTTTTGGTCAAATACACCTAAAACAATGTCTAGAATGTGAAATGTTGGTATAATGGTGCTACTTGAAGCCTGAAAACGATCGCCCATAAAAAAAACGAGCAAACAGCAGTAGCAGACGTCCTGACTGGATTCTACGTTAGCATAGATCCCTCCAGAGTTTTGTGCACACGGTTTAGGTAAAAATGAAAAAGGTTGAGGTTTTACATTTAGTTCAGTATTACCTGTTGCCTGTGTCCTTGTCTTTTGGGAAAATACTTTACACAAGTAATGGCTCAAAGAGGATTCCTTTTTTTTTTACTGTGCTGCAATTGTTTACTGGATTATTTGTGCCATTAATTAGTGTCAACTAATTTTTATTCAATCTCCACACAGGATATGCTTGTGAAGATGGAATATGGGGGAGAGCAGAAGTGCGTTGAAGTTCCACAAAGGGATGAATGAAGGACATGCATATTGTATTGAAGAAATAAGTGATGAGAATGCTGTTATTTGCATTTACCATGTCAGACCTTTTGATAAACAAAATTCTAATGAAAGTGAGAACATGTACACTGTTACATCTTTCAGAAAATGTTTTGAAATTGTGGTGCACAGTTCAGAATAAATGTTTTTCAAAAACCATTGCATCTTTTTAGTAAATGTTTATTTCCAAAAGAAATTTCTAGAAGTTCAGAACAGTAAAATTCCCGCTTTTTAGAATGAATTAGAAGATAACTCTTACGTAGTTAAACTAAAATACTCTTTGAGAGTTAATATATAAACTCTTAACACCAAGTGTTAAATTATCAACTCCAGACAGATTTGGTGTTTAACACTAAATCAGAGTTAACGTACCAACTCTCCAAAAAGAGTTAAATTAACACTCTCTGGTGTGGACCCATATAGACACTTTAATAGTGTTGAAATCAAATCTGACAGTGTTAATTTGGACATGCTGGATTTGCTGTGTAGATTTAGTTGCCAGTTGCCTCAGCTTTAATCCTTCCTTTGTGTTCCTGTTTTCCTCACATCAGCTCCTTTTCTATTTTGTCCTGTCACATGTATGTTTCCCCATCTAGTTATTTTCCTTCCCGTTTCCTTTGCCTCTGCCCCGTGTTTTGTCCTTTTGTGTGGTTAGAATGAGCCAGCACAGCGGGGGAGATGCGCGTTGTAGCTGCAAACAGTTTTTTGACCATGACATCGTGCTGTGGTAGCTTTGTTTTGTGTGTACGAGTCAGAAATAAACCTGGTCAGCTCACATTAAGAAGTGGAAGAATTATTTTTTCGACGCTTGGGACAGAAATGTGCAACTATAGTTGCATTATTAATTATCTGCAAATAAAGCTGCAACTCTGAGTGTTTCCCTGAGTCTGGGGTCCTTCATTTTGGATCCTTATGAACAAGTTATGAAAACTTTCAGTCACCATTCTTGGGAATTTTTTTACATAAGGCAGATGAGGCAGTTATTTAAATTAAATAGTCTTTTTAGTGAATCTCAAAAAAGATGAGGACTTTATTCATGGACTTACAGAATCACAATGATTTTATGGCATTTTATACTCACCAGATGATAAAGAAGATAAGCTGTTTTTGTTTTTTGTCATTCATAAACCTTTGAGTGTGACTTTCAGGATTACTGTGTCCTATGCACAACCATATTTTCACAACAGGCATCACAGGCTGATGAACAGCAAACAAAGCTAGACAAAGTTCTTCATATATCATATATAGCTTTATTTATTTTTGCATGAGGAATACACGGTGAAAATCCCCTGCAAATAGAGCCCCAGTCAGCCCCTGAAAGCGGCAGAGGAGGCTATACACAAAATGTTTAAACATCAGCAAGCAATCCTTACGTTTTGTAAGCTATACTTCAGCAATTAAGCATACAAACCTGAAATGAAAAATAAACTGTTTAGGATCAATAGACTCTTAGGTGAAAGCACTGAATTTGTATAAATTGTTTTTCAGAGAGGCTGAAACATTTATTAAAAAACCATCAGTGTGTTTGTTCATGTAAAGGAACCCACTGTAACAATAAATAAATAAGTTGTTAATTATTAGAGTAACCTTTAATTACCCTGTGTAATTTAGAGCTAGGCCATGGCTTCATTGACCCTCACAAGGAGGGTTGAAAAGGAATTATAAATTTATATGTAGTCTCATAAAAATCTTGACATTTATAATATGATTGTCTGAGTGATGTCTATGTTGTTTCAGTTGGATGCATGGATATTCCTCCTGTGTTCATCCAGCTTAAAATATCAGTTGCAACTAACAGCATAATATGAAAATACAGTTAATATACACCGACCAATGTCACATTTTCATTATCAAGACATACAATAACATCAAAAATCTGACTGACATGTATAATGTCTCAAAGGTTAGCAAAAAGTGGACAGTATTATACATTTGTCAGGGGCAGAAAGAACAAACGCTTTCACTGAAGGACTGGTTCAGATTGTGCCATCGTTCTCACAGAGCCCTTGTTGTGCTTCCAGGTTTTATGATTCTGTTTCTCGTTTCATCCTTTGACACTAACAGTTTTTTTGTGTCTAATTTCATATGTTTTTAAAGGCAGACGAGTCTATTCATCATATAAAACTGAGGCAAAGCTGTCTGTGTATGTACACCTTCTGGTTTTTCCACACAACGTTGCTGTTCTGATGATTTCAGCAGTGAGAAAGAAAATGGCATTAAAGGGACTGAGCTGGTTTTAACTAGTCTCTTGTTTTTCATGCATGTTCCTTTGTCTAACAGCAGAAACAGAAACATATTGGAGCCTTTTTGGAGAATTCAGTTGTGTTAAAGCAGAAAAGCACATCAACTGCAACGACAGAACAATAGAAAAGCAAACAGATGGTAACTATAGCCATATGAAGCATCCACCATACCGTGAGTTCCTCTTGTTGTGAGTAATCCACAGGGCCTTAAGATGCTGAGAGCCTGGGACTATATGAAGCCTGCTATGCTCATTCTTGCCACCAACAACAGAACAATTGATGCACTTTTCTCCCAGCAGAGACATTTCAGGGTGGTTAATAAAGGTACAGAGCTCTATAAATGCAGTCCATTTACATTATTGGAGGTTTAATACTGACTAACTCCAATCAGTCATCTGACATGGCACAAACAATGAAATGATCCTTTATCCAATCTATTCCCACAGAAGGAAATCTTCAGCAAAAGACCAGGATCCACTAAACACGTAGTGCATTAACAGGACATGCACTCAATGCCATATCAAACTGCTGAGGTCTGTTCTTATTTTACTGCACTGTTTGTCAGTTTTAGGACCTTCTGTGCTTCTTCACAAGCCAAAACATAAGAAGAAAAATAGTTGTTTAGGGTTTAAATACAAAGTATGTTGGCACTGCTTTTAGTTGTCTAAGAAACATCACTTTACTAAAACAATTACAGATTTTGTAGCTTATTAAGACTTTAAAACAGCAGCAAATATGAGTATTTATTCACAAGTAATGAACAAATGTCAAATGCGTCTGGGTGTTCACAAACATAATAGGCACCTCTTGGCCAGAACTGAGCGTTATCAGATCCGCCATCAGTGCTCAATAAACTTTGTTCAGACTAACGTAAGGATAAACACTCTTTGCCCAAGCATCACACGAAGCAGAATTTAGGTTATGTCACAACATGAAACAAACCATTTTAACAGTGCATCTGACTTGAATGAGAATAACACAGCAGTGAACCTTTGACTTGTTGCATTTCATTCATTCTTTGTAAACTCTCCCGCCTCCCAGCGCAAAGCCATGGCACTCTTGCGTCTTCCTCCAGTGTGGATCTCTGGAAACTGGCAAAAGACACTTTATTGGTTTACTGCATTCACACCACTCCCTCCACCTCTTCCACCAGCTTTTTCAGGTTATTAGAATAAAGATGGGATAAGCAAGTTTTGCAATGACAGTCCACCTTTTCTTTCTGTGATTCTATTGTGACTCAAACTATTGTCAGTTAAGACAGGATGTGACTTCTTTCTTTCCGAGGTACAACCCTGTCACGCCAGCTGCTGCTATATTTGACGCACATACTTTTTTCAGATGTACAAATCATCATCGAAACTATAATGCAAGATGACTTCAGAGGGAGACTGATTCAACATGGCTTCCATTACTTAAATATAAATATTTGTCTTAAAGAGACATGTCTTTACTGTGCATGGCATACTAACTTTGACTAAATTCATGGTGAAAATTGGACATCAAATATGATACAGCCGGGTGCATGAAGTAGAGTTTATTTTATAAAGCTTGTAGTTTTGGCTGCTACAATAAATTGTGTGGAGGGCGAAATGTCCTAGTAAAAGTATTTCACCACAAAGGAAAAGGATGTAAAAGGTTTCCTGAATAAGCAAGTCTGTTTTTTCTGCCTAAAATAAAGACTATTGTAACAAACAAAGCCATAAAATATACACCTGTGATCAGGAGTTACATACACTCAGTGTGCATGTGAATGTCAGAGTAATATTTTCTTTGGATTTGTTCAGCAGCACTCACTAGAATAACCAACATTCAGAATAAAATTCATCTCAGTGAAAATCTGGGAAGGAGAATTGTAGATTTCAACAGAAGATCTTTTGGAGCCATTTCTGAACACTCACAGATTCCAGTATTAATCCCAATAATATTTGAATGGAAGCAAGTTAAATGTAAATAGAAATGACTCTAACACTGAACCCTGTGGAACTCCATAGTTAACGTTTATTGCATGAGGACTCTCCATTTACACGAACAAATAATCTACACAGAACCTTTAGTATCTGTTTATAATAAAATAAAATAATAATATAATAATAAAATTGTTTCTGGTGGGTGTCGGACTCTGACAAGGCTGCTCTTGGTCACAAATTCTGATTGTAGTTTTTATGGAAGGAATATCAGAGCAGCCCGGACTGAGAGTCAAACTCCGAACTCTGTCGTCATGGCCATTGAGCTCTGCGGCTTTCCTGAGAGAGGGATGTTTCCAGACAACAGCATTGTTGTGGGCATATCCGTGAGCAGAGACCAGCTACTTGTAGTTGGGTGCAAACACCAGGGATGAGATCTGTGTCATGTGAACTGATACAGGAGCCACTTGGTGAGGTGTCTCCTCTTTAGTGGCCTCATGATTAAATTCTGCCTCCAGCCTCGCACTGAAGTAGCTGCACCTCTCAGTGTAAGGTGACATGAATGAGAAGCTGCCAGCTGGAAAAGGGTGGAGCGCCCACTCCAGCTCCAGAACGAGTTGCTGCCCCGAGTGGAGGAGTATGTTGGGTTTGTGTTCACACACGAGGGTGTGAGAGCAGAGTGTGTGACTAACAGACACTCTGCTGAGCATAAAAGTGAAGCTGTCAGTTTACCTATCAAATCTACGTTGCTCCCCTCAGCTATGATCACGAGCTGAGGGGAGTGACATGAGATCATGGACATGATCACTGAAAACAAATACTTCAAGTTATCGCTGCTAAACGTGGCTCCACATGCTTTTAAATCACAACATAGTTGTTGCAGTCGTGTTTTTCACAGGACTGCACAGTAGACTACAGTCCTCTGAAAAAAAGATTAGACTTTGAAGTTTAATAATGTCCCTCCTCAGTGAGCGCTTAATTCCTCATTTATAAAGTCGCCAGAAGCGTATTAACCTCTCCTGGTTAATCAGCTCATATACAGTAGAACATGTGCATGGTATCATTTAACAAGTCCAAATAAGTGATTTGTCATTTCTTACTGTGATTCATGGCTAATTCAAGCAGTAAATAGTTGTTGGTTAAGCATTAAGTGTGCTTAACTAACTTCATTAAATGAATTAATAAAAGAAAATTAATGAATTAATTAAATATCCTAAATTTAAAGTGATGACTATTTTTTTTTTGCCTTATAAAGCATTTATAAATGAAAATTAAAGTACCTCAAGTACAACAAGTCTCAGCTCTATTCACAACAGAAACAACACACAAATGATGCACATAGAGATACAGAACAAAGACAAATGTATTGGCAGGTACAAACATTCCCATTCGAGGTTTCCAGAATACTGGAAAGGAACAGAGCCTTCAGTTCTTTATCTGGTAAAATTAGGACAGAGAAGAAAAAAATACTAGAAATATGAGAAAGAATAAAAACCAAAACATCTGGTGTCAATTTTGTGGAAAATAAAGCAAAAACAAACTGTGTTGTGGGCTTCATAGGTGCCGTTGTCACTGAGGAGTGTAGAATTTTTAGTGTAATAATGTGTTGAGATTACAATAACAGTGCACCTCCCCTTTGTGGCTACAAACATGGTGTTTTTATTATACTGTGAGGTTAGACAGAGGAATTCTTGCACCTTGGCTCAGGTGATGAGGCACATGATGTCCGTGTGAACGGCCAGTGTTTTTCCGTCTCCTCTTGTGTTTTCCCGGATCCTGGGCAGGACCTTGGACACTCTCACTCACCTGTTTCATTCAGTGATGATCAGCGTGGCTGCATTTAAGCCCGGTGAGGTCATCTCTTCTTCTCCAGTCCATCAGCGACTCATGGTGACAACATGGCTCTATTTCCTTGTGATTTTGCTGTTGATTGTTGCATACTTACCTTGTCTCCTTGTGCCTACAGCTTTCTTTGCAACCCTTCTCATGAAGCGTCATGGAATTTTTGATCAATTTGCACACCACGCCAGCTGAGGCAGGCTGACCCGATCGCGCCCTTCAGGGTATTTTCCTTCAAGGCCTGAATGATCAGATGTGGGACAACTTAGCCTCCCAAGATGCCTGAGTCCTTCGAGGATCTGGTCTCTCTCTCTCTCTTAGGATTGAAAATGGCCTGAGGGAGAGAGGGCTGAAAGGAGTCTCAAGTCTCAGCCCACCTATTTTCATTAGTCTCCGATCCCGGTCCCCGCGCCACCTCCTCTGGTCCTAGTTTCCATTCTGTTCTATATTCTGGATTCACTGGCAGCCATCCCATCATCTTTTTGAACCCATCCATGGTGCCACCATCTTCACAAAACTGGACCTGAAAAACACCTACCATTTAGTCCACATCAGATATAGGAATGAATGGAAGAGAGCCTTTAATTCCCCACTGGGTCACTTTGAATACCAAGTCATGCCTTTCAGTCTTACAAATGCATCAGCACTTTTTCAGGCACTAGTGAATAACATTCTCAGAGATTTCCTAAACCTTTTCGTGTTTGTCCACCTCAATGACATTTTTTCCAAGGATCTCCCAGATAATTGAATCCGCTTTCACACGGTATTTCAGTGGCTGCTGTATGTAAAGCAGAGAAGTGCGAGTTGCATTCACCATCCGTCATTTTTCTGGACTAATTTCTGGCAGAGGGGCAGGTGAAGACGGACCCTGCCAAAATCTGAGCAGTCGCTGAATGGCCCACTCCTTCCACTCGCAGGCACCTTCAACAGTTCCTTGGGTTTGCAAACTTGTACAGACGTTTCCCATTTTATCCACAACAACAGTCAGGTAGCAGCACCTGTAACTTATCTCCAAAAGGTTGATTCTGTTCATCTGGACGTAGTGTTTTGTGGGAGAAACGTTTCTCACTCATCCAAGTGACGTCTTCAGTCTCAGCTGACTGCAGGTTTCAATCTTATAAACACTACTTTTGCATAATGACTGAAACCAGCCCACTGAAGGAACAATGGGCTGGGAGGTCACTTCCTTAATCATAATTATGCAAATTCTCATGACTCAACAACCACTGGCACATCTGTCACCATCTTACAATGCTGTGATTGCAGCTAATCCCCAACTCTCTGTGAGTGGTACTCATGGCCAATGATCAGTGGGCTTTGATCAGTGGTTGTTGATCAATGGTCATGAGAATTTGCATAATTATGATGAAGGACGTCACCTTCCAGCCCATTGTTCCTCAGTGGGCTGGTTTCAGTCATTATGCACATGTCCTGTTTATAAGATTGGGGAAACCTGCAGTCACCTGAGACTGAAGAAGTCACTTACTCACCAGGTTGGTTGAGCATGCATCAAGACACCTGTAACTTACCTCATGTCCGCAAAGGTTTTGTTCACTTGGCCACCTGAAGCTGAATCAGATCACAAGAACTTAACCTATTTGAGAACAGCCAAGAGACTGAACGCCCGTCAAGGCTCACTGGTCACTATTTTTTGCACGTTTTAACTTTAACTCCTATCGTTCAAGGTCCAGAAATGTCAAACGCTCTCTCTCTCGCCAGTTCGCCACCAACACTAGTACTGCTGAGCCTGGTTACATCCTCCCTGGTTCCTGCAGGGTGGGTGCAGTAACCTGGAGAATCAAGGACACGATCCAGCAGGCCCTTCAGGAGAAGCCTAACCCAGGCACTGGCCCGCCTAGTTGCCAGTTTGTACCCACCTCTACATGTGCCACAGTACTCCACTGGATCCATACCTTCCATGTTTCCATTCATCCTGGGATGAGTAGGACCATATGTTTGCTTCGCTGTCACTTTTGGTGGATTCGGTAGAAAAGGATGTGAGAGAGTACGTAGTAGCTTGCCTGCAATAAACACCATAACCAGTGCTTTTTCGGGTTGCTCCAACCACTAGCCATTCCGCAGAGACTCTGTTCCACATAGATTTTGTTACTGGTCTCCCCGCTTCCTTGGGAAAAACTGTAATACTCACCAGTGTTGATAGGATTTCTAATTCAGCCCACCTTTAGCATTGGACAAACTGCCATCAGCTGTTGAGACAGCTAAACTATTGACAGATCATGTTTTCCGACTCCACGGAATTCCAGATCCCGTCGGATCGAGGTCCTCAGTTTACTTCACAGGTGTGGAAGTCCTTCTGTTTGGCATTGGGAGCTGCTATGGTTTAAAATGATTAATTAAAGCTGTTTTTATTATTTTTATATAAACAACGCAATGTGCTCAAAAACAAGTTGGCGCTCCATATTTTGAGGATCTAAAACGTTGTTCAGCGGCATGACGGGCCTGGACTGGGGTGGCTGTGGCTCAGGAGGTAGAGCAGGTCACTTACTGATCGGAAGGTTGGCGGTTTGATCCCAGGCTCCTCCAGTCTGCATGCCAAGTATCCTTGGGCAAGATGCTAACCCCAAGTTTCTCTCCGATGCATCCACCGGAGTGTGACTGTGTAGTTAGACAGCACTAAGTACAGACAGAGTGCTTGTCAGTCCAAATATTGAGAACTGATGGGAAGCAGAGGGTTTTGCTACATGCTTACACATCACACTAGATAATGGTTAGAAGGATATTTGCTAGGCCAAAGAGAGTCAAATTGAAACAGTAGTAGGATATTATTAAAATGATCAAGGCTAGGCAGGGAGGTGTTTTCTTTTCTGTCTTGTCATTCCAGGAAAAGAAGCAGATAATGAGGGTCGTGAGTGAGGAGAAGGCCAAATGGAGACATCAGGATGGTTCGGGGAAGAAGACAGTTATAATAATAGTGTGTTATTGTTGGGTTATAAAAACTATACGGCCCGATCCAGGGCCGTCCTTTGTGTGAAGACAGGTGGCTGTGTTCACATGGAGGTCCAGTCCAACTTGTAATTCCAACTGCCGAAGCAAATTAAATCTTTTTAAATTATATATATTTCTCCTGTAATTCCTTCTGAAGAAACTGAACATGACAGAGCCCGGGTCAGTCTCAGTTCCAGATATCATCCCCAGACCAACAGCCAAACAGAAGGGTTGGATCAGGAGCTGGAGGCTACACTTCACTGCTTCACTTCCAACAATCCATCAACTCGGTCATCATATCTTGTCTGGGTGGAGTATGTACACATGTCTCACACCTCATCTGCACAGTTTTGTCTTCTGTCGAGATCTCCCTAGGATACCAACCCCCTTTATTCCCAGAGACACAGATTGAACTTGCTGCTCCTTCTGTGCGACATCACTTGCAGCGGTGTCAACATGTCTGGACACAGGCCAGAGACATTACATTTATTTATAAATGTTTATAAGGCAAAAATAGTCCTCACGTTAGATGAGGTCACACAAATTACTAGTAAATGCCAGAATTAACCATGAAAAAATTTGTATTTATGAAAACACACAAACAATCACCTCATATCTTATTTACACTATAAATGAGACAATGAGCACATTATGTTTGAGCTTATTTATCAAGTCTCAGGTTTCATAATGACAGTACAAATATGAAATGCAAAGCATGAAATTGCATGTTTTGGTTGATGACAAAGAAATTCAAAGATGTTTTATCAAGAACTCACTCTGTGATCACACGATAGAGCAGCACGATCCATCCTGTGGGTGGTTTTCATTGGTGAAGATGGAGACGACTTGCATTTCACAGGAACATCAACTAATAAGAAACACCACAATTGATAATTAGCATTAACATAGGCAAAATGGAAGGAAAACATGCATGGTGAATATCATGCTAGCATACCTGAGTTATTAAAGGTCAACGTTTCCATGCGATTTGACAATACTCTTTCTGCGCAGAACCTGTCTTTGGCATACAGATTTTCCCTCTCCTTCTTCAGCTCATCCTCCCTCTGCTTTACCATCTTGATCTCTTCATCCACCAAGGATATTGTGCTTCTCGAACGTAGTTTGAAAAATGGGTTGTTCAGGAACATTTTTTCCTGGGGCTGCTCACATGCTTTACTGAGAGAGAACTCAGAGGCACTGCGAATAATCAAATTGGACGTCTCCAGGATGATGACACTGGAGCTGGTCTCTTTGGAGTGCCACTCACTAGACTGAGCTTTCATGTTGTCTTTAAAATGCCTGGGACTAGAGGTAAAATCATTGCTAGGGTCCAGAATAATTACATTGTTCGCTGACATTTCATGTTTGAATGGTTCCTTGGTAGGTGAGGAGGTGATGATGAATGACGGTGTCAGTGGAGTGCTTATTGATCTAGGGATACTTCTTGATGGTGCACAATCAGTTGATTTGCCCATCCTGGAAAGGCCCCTCTCCCTTTTGAAATTTTCTTCCCTCTCCAGTGATATGCGAATATCCCTTTCAACTGCTTCTGGATCATCATAAGGGGACCTGTAACTGGAATCATCCAAACCAGAATCCTCTGAGCAGGGGCTGAATTGGGTGTGAGGATACTCCCCAACCAGATCTAAGTTTTCCAGATCATGTGCTTTCTTGTGAGGTCGGTCAATGTTGCGTACTGGAGTGTACATGAAACTGTGGCTGCCGTGGAAGCTCAGCTGCTTGGTTGTAGGTAAGACTACCTTGTTTTTGGTTTGTTCCTCCATTTCCCGCCACTGTTTACGAGCCAGCTGGAAGTCCACGTGCTCTGTACTAACATTCTCACTCTTGGTTTCCTGTATCACACAGAAGTCTTTAGGTAGCTTCTTGACTGCATCTACACTGATGTGCGGTTGGTGAGTGATGTGGTTATAACTGGCATCTTTACCATTCTCACTCTCATCTTCAGATATTTTAGACAAGCCTTGAAGGCCTAACGGGTTATATTTAACCTCTTGTGAAGGGCTGGGAAAAGGAACGTTAACCTCGGGCTGTTCCAGAACGTCTTCCACTTGCGGGACCTCAAAACACACTTCATGAAAAGCGTTGCTGTCTTGGTCTTCAGCACCTGTCATCTCAGCTTTTTGTACAAAGAGCTCCTGGGCACTCAACTGAAGACTATCCAAGTATGAATCATCATCTTCTTTATTAATAGAAGAGGAGAATATTGTTCTCCATTTTTCATCCGTCTCACTATCTGAAGATGCTGCTGCAATCTCAACTCTCAGGCATTCTTCCATTTCGTCAGGACCAGGTTCATGGCAGGATTCGGTGGAGACGTCTGACATAGCTTCTTCTCTAATGCACTGTGCTAACATAGACTCCTCTGTGACGGATGGTTCAAATATGAGTTCTTGGGCCTCTGGGTCTTTATATATTTCCAGATTTAGATAGCCATCTTGTTCAGAATGCAGATAATTGTCAACAGCCCCAGGCTCTGGCTCAGGATACTGATCTAGCTCAGGGTCTAGCACTGGTTCAGGGTATTGCGTTGGTTCTGGGAATGGCTCTGGCTCAGGGTCTAGCACTGGTTCAGGGTATTCCTCCGGTTCAGGGTATTGCATTGATTCTGGGAACGGCTCTAGCTCAGGGTCTAGCGCTGGTTCAGGGAATTGCGTTGATTCTGGGAACGGCTCTGGCTCAGGGTATTCCTCCGGTTCAGGGTATTGCTCTAGTTCAGGGTATTGCTCTAGTTCAAGACTTAGTTCCTCAGGATCTTCACCAGGCTCTGGGCGTTGCACTGGTACAGCATCTTGTTCTAGCTCAGGGGTCTGTTCTTGCGCAGGATCTAGTTCTGGTGTTTTCCTCCTGTTATGCTGGGGGTCATTCTCACACACACTGTCTACACTGGAGAGTGGGTCAGACACAGATGAGGTGACTGATTCATTCCTGCTGAGCTCTTCACAGCCCGGCTCCAAAACCAAAGCTTCTTTTTGATTCTGACAAGCCGTTTCAGTGCAGACGTTGGGGTCAGAGCAGTCAAGCTTGTCATTTGCGTCTCTGCTGCTTGGCATGTCAGTTAATAAAGTGTCGAGCGTTACCTTTTCCAACGGAGACTCTGGGACTAATGGCGGTGTCGCTGAACAAACAAGCTCATCATCTGCAATAAAATCCTGTTGCTTAGGTGAATCAGCCATGCCAACATCCACTTCACAATCCATCTCCAACGCTGATTGTTCTGCTGTTTCCATGGTGATGGACATGGAGTTGTGATCCTCAGCTGTGCTGCAACCTTTCTTCAGTTCCTTTCCATCTGCCTCTCTATCCACTGAGGTAGCCTTCTGAGAGAAAAGAGAATAAGAGAAGGAAAGATTTGTTTTTTAGAACGGAGAATTGCTGTTTGTTTGTTTTAAACACACACACACGCACACATATATAGGTGTGTGTGTGTGTTTTGGAGTTCATTCCTCTGTTTCCTCTGTCATTGAGTGCAGAAAGACAGGCAGCGTATAAAAAACAGCTAAATTAGAGAGTATTTTTTGTCTATTGTGTCTACCCTTATGTAAGGACTGGGTCTGGGTACCACCACACACTTTAAGTAAGCTTTGCAGGGGCTGATTGCTGCTACATCAGGAAATGTGTCTGAAATCTTGTGTTGCAGCTTTATCTGTCAAAAAAAAATCAAGTTTTGTTTGCAGTGTTTTTGCTAAATAATGTCATAGGAAAATGTAGCCTGTTCAGACCATAAGCCCTATATATGCTGTTTAGTTACACAAGTAACCAAATAATAAAGACAAGAAGTATAAACAGTGTGACAGAAATGTACACAATACAAAAGACTCTCCCTGTGTGTTTGTGTGTCTGTGTGCACACGTCTGTCTGTAAATATGTTTGTTAAACAAATAGAAAAAGTGAGTACTGCCATTACAAATGCCAGGATGCTACTTCCTACATACATTAACATTCAAACTATCAGCCACAACAGTGGCTTCTTAGCTTTGCCACTGAAGGATAGCATAAACTGTGCATGTATTTAAGCTGCAAACTTTCCTGTTATTAAAACGAAATTAGAAATAACACACAGAGAAGATATATGCTTACTAAAATGTATTTAATCTTTTGGACAAAAGCCTTTGTTGATGATAGCAGCTTCAAGCTGCCTGCTGTATGGAGAAACTAGTCGCATGCAGTGCTTTGGTGTCATTTTGGCCCATTCTGCCACACAGATTTTAAAATTCTTCTCATGGAAAAGAAGGTGTTGAGTAATCAGGCCTCATCCTATTTCAATGACCTTACAGTACCAGATCATCCTGTGGGTGATACGGTACAGTGAGCAATTTCTATATATTAGTGCTATTTTTTAAATATGTAAACTCTGTAACATGTTGTACTACTTAATTAGTTTAGTCTGTTACTGTCTGGAGCAACTGTAACCCACATCATTTCCTTAGAGCAGCGGTCTCCAACCTTTTTTGCGCCACGGACCAGTTTGTGCCCGACAATATTTTCATGGACCGGCCTTTAAGGTGTCGCGGATAAATACAACAAAATAAAACCAGTACTGGTACCGAAAAAAAGAAGATTTATTCATAACACACGTGAAAAGACCCAGGAACACCGAGTTAATGATAAAAACGATAACAACATAACGCTGAAAACCGATAAAAACCCTGAAAACCAGACATTTCACACCTGAGCCTCAACTCTTCCAGCCCGATACCAAATGACTCACGGACCGGTACCGGTCCAAGGCCCGCGGGTTGGGGACCGCTGCCTTAGAGAATAATAAATAATATTCTGATAACCAACAAAACTACTATGGCCGCTGTTAGGGCCCTCACCTTGTTATCTCCCATTGTGTTTATACAGCACTCTGTATTTAGTCATTAGTTATCATTAATCTCTGGCTCTCTTCCACAGGGTGTCTTTCTCCTGTTGCAGCACATCCTAAGCCTGGTTCTGCCACAGGCTTCTTCCTGTTGAAAAGGAGTTTTTTTCTTCCCACTGTCAGCGAAGTGCTTGCTCAAAGGGGCTCATGTTTTGTTGGGTTTTCTCTGTTTTCTTTGTACCGTGAGGCAACTGCAGAAGCATCCACCCTCATTTTGTCTTCATCATCCAGCTAGATAGCAGCAGATTTTTAACAAGACTGTCTCGGTACATTTTTCTAGAGGTTGCAGATTTTAGTCCACTCCTGAATCTATATCCACTCTCAGTGGTGGGCTGGCTTAGAGCAGCGGTCCCCAACCTTGTGACCACTTTAATCTCAGACAATATTTTCATGGACCGGCCTTTAAGATGTCGCAGATAAATTCAACAAAATAAAATGATACGATTAAGACAAAAACTGTGGTATTTTGTAAATAAACACGAATTCACTGTGTAACTGTGTAACTTTAATAGCAGCGGCCTCCTGAAATGCGCCAACAATAACATCCTCCTCTTTCCCCCTTAATGCTCTCTGGTCGTTATGGTAACGCGTAAACATTTCATTCCATATAAGACACAACTACAACACGGGAAAAGACCCAGGGAAACCCAGTTAACCATAAAAACCCTGAAAACCATAAATTTCACACCCGAGCCTCAACTCTCACGGCCTATGGCCCGGGTGTTGGGGACTGCTGGCTTAGAGGACCGAGGCCTGTGCAGATCAACAGCGGGGAACAGTGCATCACATTGGTATATTCCACATGTGATGGTAACTTGTGTGATTGCCTCAGAGTTCGTCTTAAGTGTTGTCGTCCATAGTACCATTAAGTTCCTGATGTTATTACAGTTCTCACAGCAGGGATGTCATCAAATTCAAATTCAAATTCAAATTCAAATTTTATTTGTCACGTACACAGTCATACACAGTACGATATGTAGTGAAATGCTTGGACAACTGCTCGTGACCTAAAGAAAACAAAAAATGAAAAGGCTATGAATAAGATAGGAAATAAATATGAAAAATTAAAAAGGGTAAATTTAACTAGGAAGGAATAAAATATAAATTAAGGTTAAAAATGAAATAACTGTACAACACAAATTAGAATGAAGGGTAAATTTAACTGGGAGAATAAGATAAAATATATAAATTAAAGTTGAAAATAAAATAACTGTACAACAAAATACACAATATAGAACTATATAAGAATGTATGAAGAAATCTAAATATAAATAAATATACACACAATAACAGCAGCTGTACAAGTATTAACTGGAAATGAAGAATATAGTGACCAGTGTTGTGCAATCCACATTATGTCTTGTGCAGTGCAAATATGCTTAAAGTGATTTAAGTGATGAAGTGAAAACAAAGTCCAGAAAGTCCAGTGTGTGTGTAAGAACTGTATGTGTGGGTCAGTACTGTGTGGTGGTGTGATTGAGAGACCGTATCGCCTGCGGGAAGAAGCTCCTCCTCAGTCTCTCTGTGTTGGTCTTCAGGGAGCGGAATCGCTTTCCTGACCTCAGCAGAGAGAACAGTCTGTTGTTGGGATGGCTGAGGTCCTTCACCATCTTCCTGGCCTTGGTCCAGCACCGCCTGCTGTAGATTGAGTGCAGGTCAGGGAGCTCGGAGCGGATGGTGCGCTCAGCCGACCGCACAACCCTCTGTAGAGCTCGTCTGTCCTGCATGGTGCTGTTCCCGAACCAGGTTAAGATGTTTCCCGCCAGGATGCTCTCTATGGTGCACGAGTAAAAGTTCCTGAGCACCTTGGAGGGCAGCTGGAAGTCTCTCAAGCGTCTGAGGTTGTAGAGACGCTGTCGGGCCTTTTTCACCACGGTGTTGATGTGACAGGACCATGACAGGTCCTGCGTGATGTGAACTCTGAGGTATTTGAAGCTGTCCACTCTCTCCACTGGGCACTCGTTGATGACGGGGGTCTGGTAGTTCCTCTCCTGCTTAGTGCTGAAGTCCACTATCAGCTCCTTTGTCTTACTGACGTTTAGAAGGAGGTTGTTCCTCTGGCACCAGTTCTCCAGATTCCTAATCTCCTTCAGGTAGGCCGTCTCGTTGTTATCAGAGATCAGGCCCATCACCACTGCTCTTCATGCACTTCTTATCAAGTTATGGCATTTTCATAACACAGACTTGCTTGTGCAAAAGCCATGAAAACAATTAAACCTTATTTGACATTTGTCTAAACATGGATAGGAATTCAAACACTTTCAGCACAGTATGAAGACTTTGTTATCAAAATGTTTCGTTTTATTATCGAAGCCTTGCTGACATTGGAAATAGTTCTGTAAAAATGTAGACATAAGCTAGAGAAAAAGTGTTCAGACAGAAAAATGAAACGTGAAGGATTTGTTGAAACAAAACTGATAGCACTGACAGAAGCAAATCATACATGTGGAACTATATGCATGAGACAACAGACGAAGAAAATGTATACAGTCTTAAAACAGCAGCAAGTCAAAGTGTGTAGGCACGTAGCTACAGTTGAGACAGCTCACTGAAGTTCAAACCAAGCCTCAACATAAAGAAAGATGATTGTTGATGCAGATGAGCTGCTGTGAGTAATTCAGGTTGATGTACAACCATGGGAATGGTCTGAAATGAGAAAATACTCAGTGAGCAGCAGTTCCCCCTGTTGATGTCAGGAGTCAGAGGAGGATGTCCAGACTGCTTTGAGCTGATAAGGAGGCAAGAATAACTCAGCCAGCTACTTGTTACAAACGAGGTAGGCAGCATCTGTATATAGACATAGAAAATAATGAATCAAGCAGAAAAAAGCAAATTGAGTTCCTTTCCATCTTGCAGGAGACAAAAATGGCTTTTCAAAGAGCAAAAAGTGCAAAAAATATCATCAGCTGCATCTTCCTGGAAGATACTGCCAACCCATAACTTTCCAGAGTGAAGCAATATTTTAACGGATGTTTCACATGGTGGCCAACACCTGTTTGCTCACTGCGGAATCCTACAGGTCCTTAGAAACTTCAACAATAAAACTCATGGACTTTATGGCCTGTCTTTTCCTTCTTTAACTGTATCAATTTACCGTGTAGTCTTAGTGTGTTGTAAGGCAGCAGTCCCCAACCCCCGGGCCTCGGACCGGTACCGGACCATGAAACAAATTGTTTTCTATCTGGTTTCATCTGCAGTTGGATAGTGACAGTGGCAAATACTGCCAGTGGAAGGTTTCACACACACACACACACACACACACACACACACACACACACACACACACACACACACACACACACACTCTCCTGTAACGACACAAGAATGCGACAGACTTGGTGCCATGGTAACCACTGAAAGGCCTGGCACTTATACTGCAATGCTCAGCTGTCACCTCCTCCACTTCCACCTCCCCCGCAACAACTCATCAGCAGCCTGTTAAATGTGACTGGAAGCAGTGCTGTACTCAAAGTGGACATGAAACACGACATGTATTAAGTCTAATTTACATCATGGGGCCCTACACTAAAACCTGTCATAGATTTAACACAAGCTGGATCTAAGACAATGCACAATGTCTGCTAATGTTAGGTAACTAGTGACAGAACCTAGACTATGGTGGAAAACAAGGAAGCTAAAACTAAAAAGCAGTTGAAGGGCATCACTTTTATTCCATCCCTGGCTCTAGCAATGAGCTTTGTGTTTAAAGAAAAGGCAAGGATATACTGTCCAGTCTGACTGTCACTTTCAACACCTCTTTAAGCAGTAATTAGTTCTTCATTAGTAGCTGTAACACTCTACATGTGTTGGAAGCACTCAGAGAATACAAGACAAATAACTATCTGATTATCTGACCACTGGATGCACAGCCTTGTGTATTTTTTTATATTCAGTTGATACAGATGGATTTGTTTTCTGAAAGCATTCTTCATGTTAGTATAAACAATACATTCAACAATAGTCACGGATTAGTGTTGGATAGATTTGGTGAAATCTCCAAATTTCCTTTTCCTTTTTTAAAAGGAAGAACAAAAATGTTTGGAATCCAGCTGTGTTGTTCTTTTTCACGTTCTCTCAGATGAATTTCATCAGCACCATATATGTGTTGCATCTATAGAAAGATTGTAATCGTTGGGAAAAACCAACACAGCTACCATACACCACCTTGGCGACAGTGGGAAAGAAAAACCCCTTTTAACAGGAAGTATGATGTTAGGCCAGAACAGAGTTCACTGCCGCTGGTGGTTGGATGATTCTGGAAAAGTCATTCTTTCATTCATTGTTTTGCTGATTTAAATTTTATCAAACATTCAGCAAACTGTCCTCCTCTGTATACAGAACACTGTCTATATATGGGACCTCTATAAAGCAGTGGCTTTGTCCTCCTCTCATCCCCTTCGGTCATGGCTCCGGAGGTTTCTTCCTGATAGAATGGGGGTTTTTCTTTCTCACTGTCGCCAAAGTGCTTGCACATAGGGAGTCATTTAATTGTTGGGGTTTTCTGTTTTTTATTTATATTGTAAGGTAGACCCTACAATAATACATACAGAGAAAAACCCAACAATCATGTGACCCCCTATGAGCAGCACTTTGGCGACAGTGGGAAGGAAAAACTCCCTTTTAACAGGAAAAAACCTCCAGCAGAACCAGGCTCAGGGAGGGGCGGGGCCATCTGCTGTGATTGGTTAGGGTGAGAGAAGGAAGACCAATGAATTCAGTTTAATTTATATAGCGTCAAATCAGTTACATTAAGGTGCTTTAGCGTGGATTCAATTGCAGGATCAACTACTGGATTTAGATTCAATACAATGAAATGCTAAAATGTCTAAAACCAAACAAAGACAAAAGAGCTTTTTGTCTACTTATCAGAAAACCATTTATTTCCACACTTCTTGAGCAACGTCTCAAACATTTTGTTCTTCTTTAAATGTCACATTTATAATTGTGGGGTTTGACACATGCACGTTCACGTTCCCACAAAGGGCTCACCTGTGATTGGTTTAAATCTGGAAGAAAAGAAAGCCTTGAAGTCTTTCAGCAGTGGTGTTCAGCTTATATCACAGCAACAGATTTCTTTCAGGCTTTTAATATTTGGTCATTTTATTTTTTTTATAAATCACAATAGGATTCACATCAGATGAACCTTTAGAAAAAAACACTGGTGAGTAAACAGCAGAATCAGGAAAGGCTGGTCAGCTGTGGACTGATGATCCACACTTTTACGTGTGACCACAAGAAGCAGGCAGGTGTCTGCGTGTGCTGCTGAAGTTTAATCTTCATGTTCAATGTGTGGAGGCCGAGCTCAAAGGAATGAGGAACTGGTCACTTTGATGGACAATTACTGCATTAAATCAAAGGACAGCTTGGCAAGTCAGTTGCAAGAAAACAGATTCTTAGTTTCTTAGTTAACTAAGTAAACGGAACTTGTAAAAATGTGATCAGATACAGGCCGTGCTCATGTTGCCAGTGAGTACTAAACATCTGGCTCCAGAGCTCAGCTGTCTGTGGGTTCAGGCTCCAGTGTTTCATCTGGAAACAGGAGAGGACGGTGTGACCGGCTCTCTTTGATGAGGAGCTCATTTGTCTGATTAAACAGGTTTCTGCTGTCATCATGTGTAAATCTGAAGGATATTAGAACAAATTACATGCAATGCTTGTAGCCACTGCGTGCTACTTGTGTTAGGTTTTTATGTGTTGTGGTTATCTGTGTGCAACTACACGGCAGATTAACTTCAGCATGTCTGTGGATCCGTCACTCTGGTGTCCTGCCTTTCACCCACAGTTCACAGGGAAACCATCGATCTGCTGTCTGTTGTCACTGCTCAAATATTTCTTACAGTTATTTTAATTTGAGTTTGATAAGTTTGTGTATTTGTTCATTTAAAATCTTAACAGTGTTCATAAAGAGACTAACAGGACCATCATTAAAGAGCTGTTTGTGTTAGTGCTTTGATCTGTGCTTATTAGTAATTATTGTTTCCATAAAGAGCCAGAAAACACTTTGATCAAATACTGATGATCAGCTATCCCGAATCCTATATAAAAGTTGTAATAGTATATGTACATTCTGTAAAAAGACACTTTTACTGAAGTAGAAGTACAGATGTTATGTGTTAAAATATACTTGTTGAGGCATTAAACTGTAAACCACAGCTGGAGCTATTTCACTGTGGGTAAATCACACCACAGTTTATTAGTTAGACTGTGTTATATTAATGCTACATAACATTAGAGTTCTCTATAAAATATCTGCCATTGTGAAAGAGTGATCTGTGCTACTTATCAGTAACTTTGTGTCTTTTTGATGATTTGTTGATGTTTTGAAGGTAAAGTTTGACGACGTTGTTATTTGTGTTGTGCACGTGTGGATGTCCTGATCTATCACCGGCTTCACTTTAATACCAAAAACATCTTAAAAACCGTTGAACTCGGGGGCAGGTTTCTCATGCTCAGTCTACTGTGTTTGCTGCAGACGACATGTCTGCATTTTGACCAGAGTTTACAATAGCTAGATGTACCTGATCCTCGTTTTGTTTTTAAAATCATGAAGGCTGTGTAATACTGTACAGATGAATGGGACATCTGTGCAGTCAAACCTGACTCCTCTCTAAGTGCACAGAGCAGACACGCTGCATATGACTTGTATGCGTGGGTTTTTGAAGTTACAAGCAGTTGCACTCATGAAATGAAAATATTTGCTCCGATTATGTTTTCTTTTTCTTCACGTGTGACTTATGATAACAAATCTCTCCACAGCCATCTGCCATGACAACATGGGGTAAGGGCAGGCAGAGATGCGACGAACACGCGTGATGTTAATAATAAGCATTCAGCACGTTGGTGGCAGCCACAACGGACATGATTACATACATGCTGTGAAAACACATTTGCCCTTTTCATGACTTCTTAGTTATTTGCAAATTTCTCACACTTACATATTTCAGTTTTAAATAATGATTTCCTTCATCATACCTGGCAGGATCTACACCCAGACATGATTATTAGCAGACCTGTGGACTCACTTACATAGAACCTTTCTGACAAAGTGAAGTGGAACAAAAGATCAAAAAGCATCGCGATCTAAAGAAAATGATGGACATGTGAGAAACCTGTGAGTCTCATTCCAACAGTTCATGTCCTGAAGGTTAAGCACACTTGTGTTATGGAGCAGGACGATGGTCTGAAACACCCAGCAGCTCCACCTCTGAAGGGCTCAAATGAACAAAATGACTTCAGTTTGATTCAGATGTCATCTCATGAAACAGGCTGTTCTTTGCCCACTGAACCATTTATTAAGGCTGAATTCATTTTCTCTTTTTTAAAGCCTTTTTCTCTGTTAACTGAAAAACTGCATTTCGTATCTAAGATATTAAAATTAGTTTGATGATCAGAAAGTGCGTTAAGTGTGACAAATCAGCAAAATGCTTTTTCACAGCACTGTGTATCGTGTTTCTGCATACGAAGTTCATTCCTATATCCATCTTAAGGAAAACACAAATGAGCTGCATGATTTCTATTCAGAGTTCTTTCACCATTATAAAAATGAGGCAACACAACGTGTTCCCAATCATTGATGTTACTGTGTTACATCACTTTCTGCAGAATAAGAAAAAATCTTTGAATTTGAATTCATACAAATGAATTTAAAACACAGCCACTCATCCAACCTCACACACACACTGGGCTCCTTCCTATACCCAGACCACAATACACTCCATAAGAACAACTGTGAGTACTGAGTGAGCATATCTCCAAGCACACTCCATTACAAGGCTAAATGAAATCTGTAGAATTTTACAGTTAATGTCCGCACTGAAGTGAAAACTGAGAATAAGATTTCTATCAACAACATAAAGAACAAAAGCATCTCTCCTCAAGGGCAGTTTAAACCCCCCCAGCATCCACATCCACATCAACAAACAGCGTCATTTCCATGTTAGAAGACGAAGTCGATACTGTGGTGTGACCCTGCACTCTAACAAAGGTAAACTTTGTGTGTGTGTGTGTGTGTGTGTGTGAATGGACCTACCTGAGAGAGTGTAGCAGGCTAATGCAGAGGGCTCTGCTCTGTTTCTGAGTGCAGCTTTATACTGGCAGCTCTGCATGGCTGCGTTTGCCTCTGATTGGACAGATGGTGAAGGAGGGCTACACTGGAGGCAGCCAATGCTTGAGCTTTCTCTGATGAACACAGTCAAGCTGAGAGGAGATCATCTTGTGCTTTTGGACTCGTTCTATCCTACACTGGGACTGATTTGAAACACGTGCTTATTTTCTCTCTCTGGGAGGAACGGACATGTAGTGAAATGAATGTAAATTTCACTACTTATCTTTTGAAATTAAACCTACATTAAATTCAGTTCAGGTCACTTCAACTGTATGACAACAGTTGGCTCAAGACACTTTATAAAACAAGCTATAGACCCCACACTAATACAGAGAAAACCCCAACCATCAGAAGACCTGCTGTGAGCAAGCACAGGACAGTGATCGACACATGACGAGTGCGAATAGAAAGGAGTGTGAATGAAGTGTATCATGCTATCATCCTATTGCAGCATAACTAAGGGAGGATTCAGGGTCACCTGGTCCAGCCCTAACTATATGCTTTAGCAAAAAGGAAAGTTTGAAGCCTGATCTTGAAAGTAGAGATAGTGTCTGTCTCCTGAATCCAAACTGGAAGCTGGTTCCACAGAAGAGGGGCCTGAAAACTGAAGGCTCTGCCTCCCATTCTACTTTTAAATACTCTAGGAACAACAAGTAGGCCTGCAGAGCGAGAGCGAAGCGCTCTAATAGGGTGATATGGTACTACAAGGTCATTAAGATAAGATGGGGCCTGATTATTTAAGACCTTGTATGTGAGGAGCAGGATTTTGAATTCTGGATTTAACAGGAAGCCAAAACAGGAGAAATCTGCTCTCTTTCAGTACTCTCTGCGGCATTTTGGATCAGCTAAAGAGTTTTCAGGGAGCGATCGTGGCTCAAGAGTTGGGCGTTCGCCTTGTAATTGGAAGGTTGCCGGTTCGAGCCCCGGCTCGGACAGTCTCGGTCGTTGTGTCCTTGGGCAAGACACTTCACCCGTTGCCTACTGGTGGTGGTCAGAGGGCCCGGTGGCGCCAGTGTCCGGCACACAGTGTCAGTGCGCCCCAGGGTGGCTGTGGCTACGATGTAGCTGCCATCACCAGTGTGTGAATGTGTGGATGACTGGATATGTAAAGCGCTTTGGGGTCCTTAGGGACTAGTAAAGCGCTATATAAATACAGGCCATTTACCATTTAAGATAATGTGATTAGTAATAAATACATGAATTAGGTTTTCAGCATAATTCTGAGACAGGACGTTTCTAATTTTAGAGATGATGCACAAATACAAGAAAGCAGTTCTGCATGTTTGTTTAATATTTGCATTAAAGGACATCCTGGCCAAATCTCACTGAGGCCAAGGTGAGGACACACAGACTGATAGGACACCATTTCTAAGATTTTCATGGCCAAATACAACAGTATCATACAGTGAACTGAGGTCTAGCAGGACGAGCAGTCCACTGTCAGAGAAGATCATGTGCAACCTTCACTAAAGCTGTTTCTGTGCTGTGATCAATTTTGGTGGACAGAAGGATGGGCCTCTGTGGACATAGCCAATAAAGGACGATGGAAGAGCCGTGGCGTCCAGGTCCAGGTCCAGACTGAGCAAACGCAGCCTTAGCCATTTAGTTATTCCGGCATGTGTGTGAAGCGCGGAGTGAGTAGGAGTGAGCTCCCCAATATTTTTGGGAAGCCTTGTTTTCTCCTGTGTTGTTAGACCAGGGAGGTCAGACTCAGAATCAGAATCGCGTTTATTGGCCATGTATATGCACAGACACATACAAGGAACTTGGTTCCAGTAGATGGTGACTCTCAAGCACAGCAATGTATAATGTAATAATAATGTAATAATAATGTAATGTCCACAATGTAAGCAACACACCCCACACACACACACACACAACACACACACACACGTGTCTATATATACACATTACACATACATACACAAAGCTGTGTAAACCAACTATAAATAACGAATCTAAACTTATATACATAAAATACAGAAATGAATGAGGTGGAATGAATACTACAAAATGTACATAAGGTGCAGCTGCAGTCTGGCAGTGGGAGCAGTGTGACAGGTCAACTGTTAAGAAGGGAGATGGCGAGGGGAAAGAAACTGTTCCTGTGTCGGGTGGTCCTGGTCTGCAGGCTTCTGTACCGTCTGCCAGAGGGCAGCAGATCAAAAAGTCTGTGTGCAGGGTGTGAGGGGTCTGCGATGATTTTCCCTGCCCGTTTCCTGGTTCTTGAGAGGTACAGATCCTGGATGGAGGGCAGGGTGGCGCCGATGATCCTTTCTGCTGCCCGTACAGTCCGCTGCAGTCTGCTCCTGTCCTGTTTAGTGGCTGCTCCATACCAGACTGTGATGGAGGAGCACAGGACAGACTCAATGACCGCAGTGTAGAACTGGATCAGCAGCTCCTGTGGAAGACTGTACTTCCCCAGTTGTCTCAGGAAGTACATCCTCTGCTGGGTCTTTTTCAGGATGGAGTGTTGGTCTCCCACTTCAGGTCCTGGGAGATGGTTGTACCCAGGAACTTGAAGGTCTTCACAGTCGACACAGGGCTGTCTGATATGGTGAGGGGGAGCAGAGTTGAGGGATGTCTCCTGAAGTCCACTGTCATCTCTACAGTTTTAAGAGTGTTCAGCTCCAGATTGTGCTGACTGCACCAGAGTACCAGCCGCTCAACTTCCTGCCGGTATGCAGACTCATCACCATCCTGAATGAGGCCAATGATGGTGGTGTCATCTGCAAACAGTCACTGGTGTAGAGGGAGAACAGTAGTGGTGAGAGGACACATCCTTGAGGGGCACCAATGAGGGACCGAGTTTCAGAGGTGATCTCCCCCAGCCTCACTTGCTGCTTCCTGTCTGTCAGGAAGCTGGTGGCACGGGAGAGTTTGGAGGAGAGAAGTTCAGGCACGATGGTGTTAAAAGACGAACTAAAGATTCATTAGAGAGAAATAGTCTAAATAAATAACAATGGTACTGAAAGTAGCTGTACGCTATACAACCAAGATAGCAGCATGTACTGACAGTGACTTTAGACCTAAAGTCCTCACGTCTGTAGTCATGCTGTGCTTCGAGCAGATAGTGTCTCAGCAGAGACTAACCCCCTCCCTCCACCCTCACCAGTGTGCTCACAGAGGATCACCATCAGCGTTCACAGAGAGCTGAACCATCTGAACAACAGGAAGAGCCACGTGAAGATGCTCTTCGTGGACTATGGCACAGCGTTCAACACCATAATACCAGACATAGTGCAGCATTTACCAGGGCAGAGGTAGAGAATTGTCCGGCTGGTACTCAGAAAGTAACCTCAAGCTGAACATCCTTAAAACCAAAGAACTCATAATGGACTTCAGGAGGCTCAGACAGATCAGAACCAATCTGTCTGCACCTTCAAGTTTATGGGGACCCACTCACCTGGACCCACAACACCATCGCCGGGGTAAAGAAGGCCCAGTAGCGTCTGCACTTACTCTCTGTCCTGAGGATGAATAACCTGGACCAGCTGGCCTTCTACCGCTCCTCGGGCCTCCTGCCTGGTGTTTGGTACTCAGGGGCCACGACTGAGAGCAGGAAGGCTGCATAGTGGGTCAGTAACACCAAAAAAATCATTGTCTGCCTTCTGACAGGCCATCACCAGATCCTCCTGTCTCAGGAAAAGTAAAGCCAGCACAGGTGAGCCCTCACACCCTGCTCAACACCTGTTTGACCCGCTCCCCTCCAGTCAGCACCTCAGGTCAATCAGGTCCCACATCTCCAGACTTACTAAAAGCTTCTTCCCCTGGGTCATTCAGACAAAAAAATCCCTATCCCCCACACCCCACCCCTGCCCACTCACCTCACCAATCTGAGCCATGGTCTGAGTAAATGCCGTCCACTGAGGCCACTCACATATGGACTCAATACTCAGACCAAGTCCTTTTGCACTGCTTCCAAGCACTTTGTTCTCCAAAGTGTTCCTTTACCTTGTTTTTATCTATTCCTCATGTCTGACTGTTTATATTTTATTCCTGTACAGTTGGTGTGGAGCACCCATCATTTCTTTGTCCATGTACAATGACAGTGGGGGGCTATTCTTTTCTATTCTGGGTATTCCTAATAATAAGAAGTTATGTGAGTTGGTAAGGGTTTGTTTTTTCTTTAAAGGTTAAAATGTTATTTCTGAAGAAATTCATGAAGTTCTTAAGTTTAAACAAATCCTCTGCTCAACAGACTGACTCTTTGTCAACCTGGCCACAGTGCTGAAAAGAAACAAGAGTTTTTCTTATTTGTTCTTATTTATTATTCTTTACTAATTAAAGTTTGGCTTACCAGATCAATTTGCACGAGCTTAAGCCTCATTTTTGTGCTTCTGTACAGCATCTAAAGATTCTTTTTCTTTCATATTAAAAACGGTAACTGTTACTTTATTGTTGTGTGGCTTAACATTAGAACTTTAACATTAGTTACTACTGTCTCTTATAATGACTATCATTTACAAATTGACTGCATATTGTTTTAATATGACTTGAAACTAGCACGTGAGACCATAATATCTTTAAGAAAGTGTTAGCTCTTCCTAGATTTACCCACAGACTTTCAGAGAACTGGAAGTGTTTCCAAGGCCACTGGTTTATGTTAAACTGATTTAAGACACTGTCATGTTTCTGAGATCCCAAAAGCTTCAACATTTTCATTAAGAGATTCTTTTCATAACCAACACCAATCCTGACATCCATACCCAATAACAGGACTGCAGTAAGCTTCCTGGTGTTTGTGTCTAACCAGATACTTACTCATCTCCTTGGTCTCCAGTAACATTGTGACAAATCAACCAGGATGGACAGTGGTGTGAAAAAGTGTTTGCCCCCTTCCTAAGTTCCTATTTTTTTTTGTGTGTTTGCTCACACTTAAATGCTTCAGATCATCAAACAAATGTAAATATTAGACAAAGATACCAGAAGTAAACACAAAATGCACTTTCTAAATGAAGGCATTTATGATTAAGGGGGAAAAAATCCAAACCCACGTGGCCCTGTGGGAAAAAGTGATTCCCCGTAAACCTAATAACTGGTTGGGCCAGGCTTAGCAGCAATCTGCTGCAAATTGCAATCAAGCATTTACAAAACTGACAGTGAGTCTTTTACAGCACGGCGAAGAAGTTTTGTCAAGAAATCGTTCAGTCTCTTAACCCAAGCAGCTGTTTCCTGATCTGCTGCTGTGAAGATGTTAGGATATGAAAAAGGTCTCTGTGGTATAGCTGTAGTTCAGGGCCATTTTAAATTGGCCCGCAAGTAATTTTATAAATTAAATAGAATATGGCCGCACTTCAACTTTTGCTTGAGTGTATTGCACTTCTTAGTTTTAACACCAGGGGGAGCTGCTGTTGATCAAGGCAGTTGCTCCACCAAAAAGGACATCACAGAAGAAATTTACCCCAAGTTACTAAACATGGCAGAACCAAAGAAGCGAAAGGTAGAAAGTGAGTGCAGAAAATTTCAGACACGGTGGGAGAATGAATATTTCTTCAAAGATTAAAGGGGACGCGTGTCTGTTTGATCTGCACCGAAACTGTGGCAGTTATGAAAGAGGATAATGTACGACGTCATTATGAAACCAAACATCAGGCCTGTGCATCCAACACTGGTGCTGAGCGAGAGCAGAAATTAAAGCAAAGGGTAGCTCTCCTGCGGGGTCAGCAACAGTATTTCTTTGTGCTCAAAAGGTCCAGGAAAAGGCTCCAATAGCCAGCTGTGAGGTCGCCCAACTCATCACAAGACATGGCGAGCCTTTTTCAGATGGAGACCTCATAAAACACGGCCTCGTTAAAGTCACCGAAATAATGTGCCCGGAAAAAGTGCAGAACTTCAACAACATCAGCATGTCCAGAAATCCAGTCGTGCGACGCATTGAAAACTCGTCAGCCAACATTAAACTGCAACTGTCTGATAAAGCTGCGCTTTTGATTTTTACTCCATCGCATGTGATGAGAGCACCGACGCCACAGACGCCGCACAGCTGCTATTTTTTTTTGCGGGGAGTGGACGAGAGCACGAGCACTTTAAAAATCTATTCCACGGTACCCATGTGTTAATAAGCATGCACGTGCAGGTACACATGCTTCAAATATCAATAATGCACATCGATTCTGTCACTACCCTGGTTTTGCGCAACACTTTCTTTATACGCACAGCGCACGCACACGTAGTCAGCTGATCTCATCTGATGCAGATTTGCTCCTCGATCAAGTGACATTTGTCTGGATTTTTGGCACGAGTGGCGATCAGCACCACAGCTGGATGGCCCGATTTACATACCCAGGACAGCTGATACTCACCAGAATAATTTACTAAAATTATGCACTCCTGTTATTAAGTCCAGTTCAGCCTGTTAATGTTGATAACCGTTTGAAACGAACGTTAATAGGTGTGTTGCTGAGCCTAATAACTTAAATAACAGGCTTGAAATGTACCCGTCCCATCTTCATTGTTTTTCTCTGTGCTGTAAATCTTCTGTCTAAGAAGAAATCTGAGGCTGTTCTGAGAATGAGCTACCAAAGCTTTTTCTGAATAAATCAATAAAGATCCATTTATGGAAAGCTGTGATAAAGGCAGCTTTAATTATATTCAACAATATAACACATTTGACCACTTTTAAGTGATTTTTCTAACTTTAATACACTAAAGTTAAGGTTATATACCTAATTTCTAGTAAGTGGCCCAGCCCCTCCTATATTTTTATGTATGTGGCCCTCAGTGAAAAAAGTTTGGACACCCCTGGTCGGCAGCACCTGTAGGGGGAGCATTTTTAGCCTTCTTAGGAAAAGTGACCTTATCCAACAGAGCTGTGATGTTAGCTTTCCTTGATAGATCTTAGGAGATCCCGTGGAATCTAAACCATGGTACACACTCCACCCTGTTACTTTTGATGAAGACTGGAGCATTACCCTCACGAAAGTCAGTGGTAACAAGTTTTATGGAGTGATGAACCCAAATTTGACATCTTGATTCAGTTAATTGTGGATGTGTATGTTGGAGGTCAGGAGACAGTTAAAAAGGCTGTGTCATGGTTTGGGGCTGCATTTGAGCCAGTGGTTATTGGGGAAGTATAAACACAGAAAAATACAGTAAGATTTGCTTTCCATCGTGCTACGGCTGAATTTTTCAGTTTGACAATGACGCCAAACTGCTAGTGCAGTAAAACCGTACCTAGCACTTTCTGTCAGCTCAGAGATTCGACCTCAACATTAGTGGAGCAGTACATGATCATCTTAACAGAGAATGGAACATCTGAAGTTAATGAGTATTCACCAGTTGCCCTCACAGTGTATTTCTTGACCCAGCTAAAACCACAGGTGAAAACATCTATAGAGTTTCTGCAGTTAGCATACAAACCAAATCTGGGACTGCATGCAGCAAAGAGGTTAGTCTTTGGGGGGGCTCGTCTTCTTTGATTTTTTTAAACACCATTCAGCCACTGATACTGAGAGAGAAGAAGCTACAGGACATCTCACTAAATTCATCCACCATTTCATGGATCACTGAGCGCCTGACAGACAGGCACAGTATCTGAGGAGGAGCTGTGTCAGTGTAGTACCATAAAACTGTGTGTGTGATTTGGTGATGTGAAATTCAGAGCTCCACAGGGTACTGCTTTGTCTCCATTCCATTTCACCTCAGACTGTCAGTACAGCTCAGTCTGTGCTCATTCTGCAGTGGCTGCATGTGCTATTGACAGGCAGGAGCAGTGCTTAGAGAAATCATCTGCATCTGAATGTGAACAAGAACAGAGGGCTAATGATCAACTTTAGAAGGAAGAGGCAAATGGTTTGTGCTGGGACAGAATGGTAAATGGACTGATTGCTATATAGCACTTTTCTACTCTCTGTACTCAAATACATACAACATGCCACATTCACCCAATCACACCCATTCTCACAAGCACTGTCTGTAAACTGGGTGCTTTTCTAACTACATTCACACACACGCATGGATTCATCGGAGAGCAACGTGGGGTTAGTATCTTGCCCAAGGACACTTGACATGCAGACTGGAGGAGCTAGGGATTGAACCAGCAACCTTCCGGTCAGTAGGTGACCTGCTCTACAGCACAGAATGTTAATGTTGCAGAAAAGTACAGCTACCCAAGTCCCTGATATATATATATATATATATATATATATATATATATATATATATGTTATATATATATTTATTTATGTATATATATTATATATCCCTTATACTATATTAATTTATTGTATTTTTCGGACCATAAGGCGCACCGGTTTATAAGGCGCATTAAGCAAAACAAAACAGTCAGATAAGTCAAACTTTATTCAACTCATTCTTCTTGCTTCCTCCACTTCTGTACACATTGATTCATTAATGTTGAATTCTCTGCAGCTGCTCTAGTTCCCAGTTGTTGTATTTAATGTCCGTAGTGGATGGATTATCATGCTTGACTAACCTCGTATTGTGGATGGATTATCTCAGTTGTTCTCCTGACTGAAGTTTGGTCCGTTTACAGCATCCTGCCATGCGATTGCATTTGTCTGTAACCATCAGGAACCTTCACGTTAACTTTTATCGAGAGGAAAAAAGTTAGCGTTCATCCTCCAGCTTCACTGTGTTTATGCTAACATAGCTGTGTCGCTAGCGATCACATAGCACATGATATACAAGCTAGCCCAACTTCAGTAACCCTACAAACGTCACTGCTGTTTAGTTTTCTGTCTTCATTTATGTTGGAAGTGATAGCAGAGCTGTACGTTTGAATGTTTCAGAAATATCTCAGTCAGAACATGCTATATCATGCTTAGGTGGAAACTAGCGAGCTAACTTCCTGCTAACTAAACTAAAGCAGCAACGCTGATCATTTTATTAAAGGTGAAAGAATTTAGACAGTTTGTAACTCTCATTGGCGCCACAGTATTCGCTTGACTTTGGGACCTGAAGCTGACGGAGTTTTGGACCCAGATTACTCCGCGAGGCTCCTGACTACGGTAATCGTAATGCTCAGACAATCCATCAAGCGGTGCGGCTTTGTAGCTTAGCAAAGTCATACTACAACATTTTTTGATAGATTTTTGAGCGCCGTGTACCACATAAAATCGGTTTGAGGTCAGTAAGCCTAACCAGAATTCATACATGAGGCGCACCAATTATAAGGTGCACTGTCGATTTTTGAGAAAATTAAAGGATTTTAGGTGCGCCTTATAGTGCAGAAAACATGGTATATGAAGTCCAACACAAAGGCTATTTACAAAAAAGGAGTGAGCAGGTGCAGTCCCAAAGGAAGGATATTTTTGATATTCAGAAAACATTTAAATGAAAGGTAAAATTAGAAATCATCTAATCAAAGTTCAAGCTGACTAAATTATGAGCACGGACATCATAATAAAATGATATATTTAATATTTTTACAACAAAGGTTTTAATATTTTGACATGTTTATGCCCCGCCAATACCAGACTCTCCTATTCCAACTCCTAAAGTGCACTAGAAACAAGGAAATTTGGTAGATAACTGCCATCAGAAATTTAAGGCGTAGACTTGACCAAACAAATGAACTTAGATCAAAGGTATGAGCACAGGTTGATTCACAGCACAGTACCATTTAATGCAACTCAGTTACAAAGCAACAAACTAACTGAATGATAAAATTTAAATTCCAGTGGCACAGTTACTAATAAACAAAAAGTCTATCAGGTGTTTCTATCACTCAAGAGAAGTTAAGGTTTCATAATGGCACGAATCACAATTTATTATTATTAAAGATTGGCAGGCTGAGAAGTACTACATTGGCTTGGCAGCAGAAAATGCATGCATGAACACATTCACCAGAAAAAAAGACAAAGAAAGAATCAAAGAAATGATGGGGAAGAAAAATCACCTAACAAATTCTATTCCCAGTTCTTTTCCTAACAATTCAGTTTCTCATTTTCCTGTTTGATTGAGCTTCATCTTCTCCATTTTGACCGCTCCTGTAAATAAGGACTGTGCTTTCCATACTTGTGGATGAATGTTGGCTTGTGGAGTCCTAAATCCTCCTGGTCTCTTTAGGTATCTGTAATGTCTCTGAGCTCTATGACCTTAGCTATATGCACCTTGGGTTGAAATACTTTGCTTCTGTACCCCTGTGGGTGGTATAAAAGATACTCTTCCCTGTTGATTTCATTTTCATCCTCATCGTTGTCGTTATTATCAGAACTGTTGTCAATAATCACCAACTCAGCTTGAATGTCTTCCTCCTCCTCAGCATTCTCGTAGCCCATGAAGATCATTGATATGGGTTCTAGCTCCCCCGGCAGAGTGCTGACAAGGTTCAGAGAGACATTATTTTCTGCACAAGAGGGTAAATCTTCGTTAGAGTCACCTGAGGTGCCTAGCAAGGGATCAGGATCAAATTTATGGTGGACGAGTGAAGAACTAGATCTATCTAATGTTCTGTAGACTGGCTCTTTGGGTCCAGGCATTCCTTCAGGCCTGAATTTAACTGAAACAAGAGCTGCTGTGTTTGGACTGCTTGTATCTGTTGTGCTGTTGGCGAATGCTCTTGGACACTTGGTGCTAAAGTGTGACTGTGGTATTAGAAAGGTCTCACACTTGGCCTGCTCTCGAGAGTGCAGTTTGGCCCCTTCTCCAACTCTTCGTACTTTTAAAGTCGAGTCTTGACAGATCGATAGAGGAGTTTTGTTTGGGGTTTTTTGTTTCTGCAGGCCTTGGCTGCAGTGGTTTTTCTCATTTAGGATTAGAGATCCAGTTTTGAATGAGTTTACACTCCGTAAGGGGCTGGGTTTTGAGTTTTTTGTTAGTGATTTAGTTGATTTCCTTGGTGTTGATGGCCTATTCGTCCCTATATAGGGCACAGAATAGACAGGTAGATGGTACTGCACCTCAGTAGGTACATTCCTATCAGCGGCCTGATGCAGAAGCTCTTCTACCTCGGTAGGGGTCATCTCTCCAACTGTTTCACTATGGATTTTAGTTGTCCCTGGGTGCAGTGCATACACAGACTTACGTCCATCATCATACACCTTTATCCCATTCTTTTGGATGGTTTCTGGGATGATGGTTGAAGCTGACACCACATGACTTTTGCCTGTTTTCTTATCATTTTCCACACTGATCTTCATCGCAAATGTAGCTGGAATGAAAGACATAAGTGAACTCTTAGGACATGTACTGGACAATAAATATTGTTCAAATAAAGTTTCTATTGCTGAATTTTCTTCTAATGCTAGATTTGGAAGTTTTCTTTGTATTTAATGACAGAAAAACTCCCTCAGCACCTCATGAAAGCTCCTGCAGTCGTCATAGTGGCTAAGATGAACAGGCACATGGCTTAATACATGAGCCCTGAAAGGAACTAGCAGAAACCAGCAGGAGAAAAACACCAGCTGCTAGTAGACAGAGCAGGTACTCGAGATTGCAAGATCAGACTGAACAACCTGTGCAACATCTCCATCGACTACAAGAAAACCTGTGACTCAATGCCTGGGATGCTTAGAACTGTACAAGATGAACAAGTGCCTAAGAGCCATCATCAAGAGCTCAGTGGGAATGTGGTGAACAACACTACAGGCCAATATGTCTGTGTAGGTTCTCAGTCATTAAGGCCACAGTAGGCTAAGGAGCTTAGAAACAAAGCCAGTGGACTTTTGTGAAATTTTGTGATTTTCACCTCTCATCCAAAAGACTTGTTTACTTCTAAACACTAGTGGGGGTTGATCCTGAAGAGGGTCACTGACCCACTATCAATCATGTGCGTCATCACAAGAGCCAAGGTATGAAAAAAGGCATGAGTTATTAACACCAGGGGTTTCACGGGAAACCACTGTGAGACATGTGACATATTAAGGTCAACTGATGGGTTGAGGCACCTGGGAAGGGATCTGAGGACTGCATGGTCTATATTACTTCTCTTTCAAATCATCTGTCTTCTTCATCCAAAGTGTAAACATTGGCATCCTCAAATGAGTGACCTGTATCCTTACAGTACAGCTATCTCTTGTCCTGTTGAGGTGGCTCTTCTATGTTGTGCAATTTGTTTATGAACTGGCTGTTTAGTTTCTCCAATGCAGAAGTTTTAAGCACTTCTCCCTGCACCCCACAGCATACACTATGCTGCTTAGCTTGTTTGTTTGTGAGTTTGGTCCTTGGGATTACCTGTCATGGTTCTGGTCTTTCTGGTCGGGCTCTTTCTGTGTTTAGAGTTGGGTTTTGAGAAATGGATTATGTTCCTAAGTTCTATTGATATACTTTGGTTTCTTTTTGTATTTTATGCTTAGTCTTTTGTTCGTGGGTCATCATCATGGTTTGCCTTTATTAAGATGATTCTGTCTCCGAGCGTTTGGATTTGGGTCCTACACATCACACTCAGTCTGTAATTCCACAGACCTCGACAGACTTAGTTTCCATCTAAGGGTGTGCCCGTGTTGGAAGTGCATTGGGATGTTGTGCTTGGAGTTTCTCTGACAGACCTGCTACATAAGGGATGACAGTGTCGTTCCATTTGTCATTCTGTTTCTCCCCAGTTGGTTTCTGACCTTCTTTCTTGTGCGTCTTGAAGACCCAGTTGGAATAACCACATGTGATAACACTTTTCTTTATGTGTGTGTTCCCTAATGCTGTCCACAAACGTACACTGAATCAGATAAAATCATATTGTCCTTTGATTTGGTTTCACTCTTCAATTGTATCCCTACAACTAAGGCATCAAAAATGGTCAGGAAACAATTACAGTAACAAAAGCTTTTACGTACAATATACATTTTTTGCTGGGGGAATGCATTTGATACGTGCTGCTTCAGTCTATCTTACTACAACCATTGAAATGCAAACTGTGCATGCATGTATTAACTTGGTGATATCAAAAATGTATAAATACTGTAATTGATTCTAATCTGCTGCTGAGTCTATGTTACACTGTTGAAACTGAAGCTACTAGAACACAGGACACACACCAAGAATTCCTATGGAATCACGCATGTTAATTTCACTTTGATCTGTGACAAAGTCACAAACCTTCTTTATCAGGTTGTGGGACAATAAACAGTTGCAGTGCTCTAAAGTACAGCCATCACCTTAGAAATACAAACTGATAATTTTCTGGAATTACAATATTTATTTTATGCTCTATCACTAAAATACTAAATTAAGATTTGCGTCAGCATTAATTGCCTGTGCTTTTTACAACAGATTTATAGACTTTTAATCACCACGTCATAAAATAGGTAGCAGTCATAGGGATCATTTTCTGTGGAAAAATAATGATATAATCTGGGAAATGGAATAAGGGAAGCATCCCCTTGGTATGTTGCCTGAGCTTTGTGGTAGGTCCCTGGCCTCTGGAAGAAGCCCCAGGAAGTATCTTCAACAAACTCAATAACATATTCAACAACAGTTTAACCATGAAGTCTAAGTTGAGTAACACTATGTAAGCAAGTCCAAGAGTCTCAACTCTGAGTAAGCTCACGCTCAGTTAAGCATGTGTGTGACAAAAGAATGAAAACCATTGAAAACCAGTTTTTCTGCTTTCTGTGGTCACGAATTACCCAACATTTTACTGAAAAATACAGGACAGCATGTTTTATCAGGAAAGGCAAACAAAAAAGTCTACGATTTCATTGATTTTAAATATTTCAGCACAGTTTTCATTTTAAATAAAGAATACAGATCATTTTGGGAAAGAATAAGCTGGATCCAAAGTGGATACACATCCAGTCTGAATCTGCAATCCTTATGTCTTTTGGATTTGTCCTGCAGTGCAAAAGGACTGAGAGCAGACACGAGTCAGGGTAATCAAACTCAGTGTTGCTGTATTGAGACTTTAGATGATTTTCAGTGGTTCTCGCTCTGACTTTCAGACACTGTGCCTTTTAAAATGTTTTTTTTACAACATGTATTCCTGAACTAATTCTCAATTTGTAAACAAATGTAACATAAAATACTGAGAACTCGGACAGGATGCAGCTAAAAGTCCACTTTAAAACACATCTTTTGAGTCTTAAACTCATTTCAACCTCATCGTCTCTCAAATATTCACATCATCGTTACCCAACTGTAACAGACCTTTTTTCATTAGTTTGGCTAATTACAAGATAACAAATGACTAATTATTGATCAGTGTGTTATGTGTCTAAAGTTTTATATAGATAAGTTGTGTAATGTACCCGGAAGGTTGGTTCTGTTCATCTGGACGCAGTGTAATCAGTGGGAGAAACGTTTCATCAGTCATCCACGTGACTTCTTCAGTCTCAGCTGACTGCAGCAACAGGACCACTCTCAGCACCGACCAAGTGTGTTTGAACTGTGTCTTCTTTCCACATATTTCACCACAAGGGTCAGTTCTACAGGCAGAAACATGGTGTGCCATGGACTCCCCTGTTTTTACCCATCGTGGCCAATTTGTACATGGAAAAAGAGGAAAAGAGGGCTTTGCTATCCTACCCTGGAACACCACCAAGTCATTGGTTCAGATATGTGGATGACACCTGGGTGAAAATCAAATCTCAGGACGTTCCACATTTCACGGGTCACATTAACTCGGTGGACCGACACATCAACTTCAGCAGGGAGGATATGAAAAGTGGCAGGTTAGCCTTCTTAGACTGTGAGATTTCCATCAGTAATTGGGGACATCTAAAAGCTGACGTGTACAGTAAACCTACACATACTGATCAGTATCTGAGGTTTGACACTCATCATCGACTGGAGCATAAACTGGGCGTCATCAGGACGCTACAATACAGAGCGAACACCATCCCCACAGACACAGCAGCCAGGGAGGCAGAAGATCACATCAAGAAGAGTAAATCTGGTTATCCCAGCTGGACTTTTGTCAGAGCTGGAAAGGCTCCTAAAGAAACCTCCAGCCGATCCAGGACAGAAGGACAACCAATGACTAAGCGAAAACATGTAGTGATCCCGTACGTGTCAGGAGTATCGGAGCAGCTGAGACGCATTTTCTCTAAACATCGCGTTTCTGTGGCTGTAAAACCCCAAAACATGTTGCGGCAAAAACTGATCCACCGCAAGGATCGGGTCCCTCTCTGTGAATGGGACTCATGGACATTGATCAGTGGTTGTTGATCAATGGTCATGAGAATTTGCATAATTAAGATGAAGGAACTGACCTCCCAGCCCCTTGTTCCTTCAGTGGGCTGGTTTCAGTCATTATGTAAATGTCCTGTTTATAAGATTGAAACCTGCAGTCAGCTGAGACTGAAGAAGTCACCTGGATGATGACGAAACATTTCTCCCAGTGAAAACATCCAGATGAACAGAATCAACTTTTTGGAGATTTACCTGGATGACTGAGCATGCATTAAGACTGATATAATGTACATTACATTTTTCCAGTGCAAGGAAACTGACAGCTGGCATCAGATGTATGATACAAACAGCATGTACCAGTCACATAACCACTGAAACATGGTAACATTGTTATAGACTAGCATCAATATTATAGGTTTCAATATTGTGGCTGATCAGTGTATTCTTAGCATCATGCTGAAGGATGATCATTGTAATCCATCTGCACCAATGTAATATTTTACAGCCTGTCACAGAAGTATACCTTTCTTTGGTTCATGGCTACCGAGTTCACATACAGGATGGGTTTCTGCTGCTGCCAGTGGAATGAGTGATAGCATATCTGGTAGTGGTGAAGGGACATGATGGGTCACATCTAAGAAGAATATAAGACCAGTGAAATGAAAGCAAGCACAACATAAGCCAAGATTAGCTATATTTGGGCAAATATATACATATGTCACCATTTTTAAGATTTCATTATATTAGTAATATGACACATTATTCCAGTATGTGACAACAAAGACACTTATACAAGAAATTACAGATCAAAATGAAAACTGATATCCATCTTCTGAATGAATTCTCACAACTGATGCTCAGTTTTATCATGCCATAAGCATTTTATTATGTTTCTAGTAATCTGAGCACACTCGGGATAACCAAGTATCCCATGATGCAAAAGCTGCTATTATGCTTTAATGAAGCTCTAATAAGTTTTGTAACCATTTACCAGGAGAAATTACTCACAGCACATCAAAGAGCTAAAAAAAAGTGCACACCTGGTTGGGACTCTGCGTGTACCTCCTATATGTGGAGACAAAGTAGTTGAGGTTCAAAGTAGTGAAAGAAGCATGAAGTAAACATCACAGCAGTGCTACAGTTCAGCTTGTTTAGTAACGGCAGTCCACAGCTGTCACATTAGTAATTTCACTAGGTTAAATGAAGACAGAAAGCAAAGCAAATCAGGCATATTAGTCCTTGCACTGCATCCTCACAATGTGAGTAATCCATTTATCTGCCACCTAATTCACTCGAAGCAGTCGCTTGTGCAACAAAGCCCACCCACACAGTCTTCAGTGAGAACATCTTATTAGAAACAAGCAGAGCTTACAGATAGCATAACAGTTAGCAGGAAGTCAGGAGAAAACATCATTCCTTTAAAAGGTGCTAGAATCTGTTCACAACAATGAAAATTCAAATCATCATCGTCCTCGGTAAAACTGGCATGGATTGCATGAAACCACACCAGCAAAACACATTTAGCTACTCTGCACACTTAAAAAATGCAGTAATTGAGTACTTAGTGTTTTTAAAGGTGACCCCAATGGACAATGAACAAGCCTTAGTCTAAGACCTTAACTGATCTAACTGCAGATTAACACTACAGTACACATCTACAGTACACTATGCACAGTGCTTTGTGTGTATATCAGTTTATCATTTTAAAGTCTAACACTATAATTCTATTTGTGTGATCATTTTCTTCTTGTAGGCATATATTTCTGCTGGTAGTTGTGTGGCAATGAAAACTATACACTCAAGGCTGATGCTGTTGCCTTCTTCATCAAAATATAGTTTTCTCAACTGATTGTAATGAAACAGCTAACACGTAACATTAACTAAAATATTACTAATTACCAACTTCATCCCTAGTTCGAGTCAAATGTGTTCAAGTCAAATGTGGTTGTAACATTATAAGATTAAGTTACCCTGCTCCTCGTATGAAGATAATATGACATTAAGGCAACATGACATCACTAACAGCAGACCAAATAAAAGACTTAACATGGCAGTGGGGTCAGGTGCAGAATTAAAAACTCTAGAACAGGGATTGGCAACCCTGGGCACGCATGCCATAGCTGGCACGCGAAGGGTTAACTGATGGCACGACCATAGCTGGACTGGCCATCTGGGCCGACTGTGATTTTTCGTTTCTATGGGCCGATGATTTTTTTTTGTAATGGTATAAACAATGAGAGGTGGTGGATTGGCCAGATGTGTAAAAATAACTCTGGTGATGGCTATGGCAGAGCTTCCACTGAGGCCAGCAGGTGGATGAGGGAAGGGGAGGCAGGAGGAGGAGAGACCCGAGGCGGCCGCCGGTCCGAGTGTCAGGTGAACTTCAGGTAAGAAGTTATGACCTGCAGTCTATCTGGGTCAGATATAAACCAAGTTTAGGTGGAGTTTATTTTCGTTGTGCTGACTTTTTACCGTCAGTTACAATAACTCGTACTGCGTGCTAGCTAGCATGACGGAGTTTCTATACAGCTGGGTGGGTGCTATGATGTTACTGATGGTGAACTTTATTTTATTCATAAGGTTAATTATTAGAGTTGCCAACCGTCCCATACAAACGGAATCGTCCCGCATTCAGAGAAAATATTACGTTTCGTATTGAGCTGAAAAGGAACAGTTTGTCCCGTACTTCAGCTAGAATAGAAAAAGACACAAAGCTGGAGTTATTCTGTGTCTTTGCTGCACAGCTGCCTCTTCTTTTGTCATTCTCTGCCCCTCCCTCTCCTGTTGCTACTTCAATCATGAAACTGATCAATGATCAGCTGATCGGCTGTTTGCTGGAGCCACAGCTGTAAAGCTGCTGGTCATGATGTGGGTTTGGATTTGTGGTGAGAGGGAAACATGAAGATGAAACCAGGAGATGTCCTTACTGAACCATCAGAGCTGAACAGGTGATGGAGAAACAGGTTTACCTTTTAGGTGACATGAATGAATTGAAGTTATGAACTGTTTCTGAGAGACAAATAACACCAGGATCCTTTTCTAAGTAGCTGACAGCTGGTAACGGTGCAGGGGCGGGTCTAGCAAAGTATTGCCAGGGGGGCAGGTAGGACATTAACAGGGAGACGGGGGGCACAAAGAAATACTTTTCTTTCTTATTCTCACTTAAAATGTCTAGCTTTTATTAAATAATTATCTGAATCTTACAACCAAAGTTTTTATCAGATGTAAAATGTATAGAAATCATACATATACCAACAAGACTGTACATCACTGTCACAACAGCGTTTGTTTTCATTCAAAGGCTTTATGGCTTTAATACCTGGGGGGCCGGTCTCTAGTCAAAATGCCCAGGCTGATTTTTTTGTCCCAGCACAGCCCTGGGCATGACACGCAGTGAGTTAATCTGAGAAGGTGCATTAAAAAATAAATGGCAAGGCCAGCGGTGCACATCGCAAATTAGCTCGCATACACACATTAGTTGTGCTGCTTCTTAATGACGGTATCTTAGCTAACAACCCCAACTACCAGATTCAACTTGTAATTGGCTAAAAATAACTTAGCCTACCGGTGAGAGGGACGTTGCTAGCTGGCAGTTTTTTCAAGCAATGTTGAAATTTCCACATTCAGACACTTCAAAAGATTCAGCAGCTGTCCGCTTAGCGCAGCACCGCGGAAACACACGGATACATCCGTAGACTCGAGACAGAATTCACGATGTGTTTTCGGGACTTTCAGGTGTTTGGACCAATGTTTTCTTTTCTGATCAAACCAGGAAGCTTTAATGAGCAGCTGGGTTTGTCTCGCATTAACTGGCTCGACAAAGAGGACATCGAAATGCAGCTGATTGAACTGAAAAGCTCGACTCTGTGGGGTCAAAGTTTGCAGAACTATGAATGCAGCTGGAATCCACAGCTGTGCGTGTTCATGGAGCTGCATGTTCACCTGCTGGACATCACTGCCTGACAAGTTTAACTGTCTTCAGAACATTGCAGAGGCCTTATTGACAGAGTTTGGCTCCACATGTCTGTATGAGCAGGTTTTCTCTCACATGAGTCCTCAGGTAGCCTCTGAATGCTGGACACTCGGAGACCTGTGTCTCTGAGTGGGAGACCAGAGATCACATTAACATGTGTGTCTCTGTATTAACAAACATGCCATGTTGGCCCAGTTTATTTTACTTATCATTGTTGTGAGGAGACCATATGTCATGGTCCTGCGACCATGACTGAGTGACTTTGTGTTTGTGTTCTTTATTGTTATTACTTTCATTATTATTCACGGGCTGTTTTGGGATGGTTTGTGTTTTGGGATTTTAGATACTGGGTTTTGGGTTTGTGCTCCCTCTATTGGTCCCTGGTGTCAGTGTTCCCCTGTCTCGTCAGGTTAACCAGGTCCAGCTGTGTCTCCCACCTGTGTGTGATTTCCCAGTGTCTCTCTGTGTACTTATAGTGTGTGTTTTCCTCTGCTCCTCGTCGCGTCGTCTGTGTTCATCCTCTGTGTTACCCTGCGTACTCTGCATCTACCCTGTGAAATCCTCTGCGTGCTCTCCCTGCTGTTCTCCCTTCATGTTCAGGTTTGCCACTCCCTTTGTGTAGTTTCTCCCAGTTTAGTTCGTCCTTAGTTCTGTTTTGCCATCTCCACTTTATGTTCAGTATTGTCAATAAATCACCTTCACATCTGAGTAAGTGCTGCATCTGAGTCCTCCTTTCCACTCTTCACACGGCCGCTGCCCCGGACCGTGACACCATAAATAGCATTTGCATTTTCTGTATTTGCTGTTATGGATAAAAAGTCTTTTTTTTTGTTTCAAAATAGCTGATAACTATTCGCTGATAGCTGCCAACATCTGCCAACAAATATAATTCTATAAAGTGGTTCTATATAGTGTGTAACTGTTAATATAGAGCGTTATTAAATTTATTGCTATTTATTTATTGCAGAAGTCAATAAATTGCTACTGCAATTTATTTTAGATGCACTCATCATCAGAAAGGTTGCCGACCCCTGGCCTAGGCCATGTGCCTGAGGACTGCCACCAAAACTTCTTGGGGTACTGAATAGGGCCGCACAAAGCCCGGCCACACAAAGGTGGAGGCTCAGCTTTGTGTGATGATTCTCGAGCAGTTTGTCAAGGGACTCCCGATAGGAACGGCGGAGTGGTCCTTTGCCATCACTTTGCCCTCTGACACCTTCCCTCAGTCCACGAGGGACACATAGTGGTAAGGTGGTAAGGGGTATACACCAGGCTATTGTAGACTCAGGGTGCACACAGACCTTGGTCCACCAAACTCTGGTTTGGCCCGGGGCATTGCTGAAGGTAGAGTGGGTGGAGGTTAAGTACATGCATGGGGAATATACACAAATACGTGGGGTGGCTGTAGCTCAGGTGGCAGAGCAGGTCAGCCACTAATCAGAAGGTCGGTGGTTCGATCCCAGGCTGCCTCCTGGCTGCATGCCAAATATCCTTGGGCAAGATACTAACCCCATGTTTGCCTACTGGTGGTGGTCAGAGGGCCCGGTGGCGCCAGTGTCCGGCAGCCTCGCCTCTGTCAGTGCTACAATGTAGCTGCCATCGCCAGTGTGTGAATGGGTGGATGACTGGATGTAGTGTAAAGCGCTTTGGGGTCCTTAGGGACTAGAAAAGCGCTATACAAATGCAGGCCATTTTACCATTTTACCATATCCTACTGTGCTGCCAGAAGTTAAGTACAAGGACAAAAAGCGTAGTGGGAAAGCTGTGGTTAGGTCATGCCTGACACATCCTTTAATTCTGGGGACGGATTGGCCATGATTTAAAAACCTGTTGGGGCAGTGTGCGGGGATGCATTCATGACCTGTAGCAGCATGTAGTGTATATGCTGTGTACAGCGGTGATCCGAGGCCATCCAACGTTGACTCTGGGGAGGAGACGGCACTGATTCACTCCATGGAAGATTTCCCACTACAGTAGTCTCATGACAAAACTCTATACTCAGCCTTTGACCAAGTGATAAAAATTACTGGTCACATGGTGCGCCCTGACACAGCACTGGCCTACCTGAATTTTGTATTAATCAGACATAGACTATATTGGGTGAGTTGTAACAGTCGCACAGAAGAGGAACACACCCAGTTGTTGGTGCTTTAAAGCTTTTGGGAAATTCTCTGGTTTGCCTGGCGAAGGAGAGAGATGATAGTGCCAAATTCCACTATTCCCACCTCCCCCCATTGTAATGACCATTTCACACAAGCCCAGAGAATGGGTGTTGCTGCATTGCAACAGTGTTTTGCAGATGTGTTCTCCCCCCTGCCTGGCCATACCACACTCAGAGCACAATTTTGAAATGTGTCCTGGTGAGATGGTGCATTCACAGCCCTACAGGTTACCTCAACATAAAGAAAAAATGTTCAGAAAGAAGTGCTTGGTTTAGCTCCATAGTTCTTATCTATACGGTTCTGTGGCGACTACCACAAGGTGAATTGTTACAGTTTGATGCATATGCCATGTCCCGGGTCGACAAGCTCCTGGATCAGATAGGCATTGCACCTTTTTCATGACACTGGAGTTAAGGGGATGTGCCAGTAGCCACTGGTTAACTCCAGAGTTTAAAGAAAGTCATTCTTCTCCACTCTGTACGATTTGTACCAATTTGTCACACTTTCGTTCAGCTTGTTCAGCAACTTTCCAGTGTCTCATGAACCTGGTGTATGACATCATCATCCATAGTGACACCTGTGCAGAGCATGTGCAGCAGGTGGCCATAGTCCTAGAGTCTCTGAGGCAGATGGGGCTCACAGCCAACCTGAAGAAGTGTGTGAGCAGACAAAGGGAAGGTACAGTATCTGGGGAGGTGAGCAAGTGGGCCTGCAGGAGGTGAAAACAACACCCATCGTATACTGCCCATGTCCCAAGACTAAAAAAAGAGGTGAGGCAGTTCTTGTGGCTGGCTGGTTATTGCCGCCGGTTCATGCCGAACTTCGCAGAGCTGGCCAGCCTCTTGACTGCTCTAACCCAAAAGGGTGACCCAGATCTGATCCAGTGGACAGAGCAGTGCCAGACAGCGTTCATACAGGTGAAGAAGGCCCTCTGTGGGAAGCCTTGTTCCACATGAAAATCTCCACTGAGTGATCTTGGAAAAAAGCTGCAAATAAAACATAACTAGTACTCCAATAGTGTGTATGTATGGGTCCTTTGTGTCACACAGCCTTTAATGTGCATCATCTGTTATTGGGAGCTGTGTTGACACATCAACACATCAAAATACAGGTGTGTGTCTTTGATTTCTTTTATTGTTTTCCTTTTTCATTGTCCATTATTCTTAATCGTACTAAGGTGAAAAGCAAATACTAGCGTACTAGTAGCACTAATCCGCCCAGATGTATTTAATAAGTGACATGCATTAGTGTCACAGCCAAAAAGGCAAGCTGAGTGTTAAAAGGCACTTGATTTTTGCTTACCTTGATAATGTCTTCAGCTGTTCTCTCCACCTCTTTTAGCCGCTTCACCACAATTTCTTCATTGGCAGAGATATTGAGTTCTTGTGCTTCCAAGGCCTCAATCTCCTTCTCCATTCTGTACAGTTGAATATAATGAACAGTGTTAGCAAATACAAAAGGAAATCACTTGTGCATCCAAAACACTTGGATGTTAGGGTGTCTCTGAATAGCTTCAACAAGGTAAGTACAAGACTTTTAATATATGGCATTATGGATTGTACTGGGTAGCTGTGTATTTTGCATTTTCAAAAGATTTTCAGTAAAATCATAATTCACGTCGGCAGTAATGACACTCGGTTACGCCAATCGGAGGTCACTAAAATCAATATTGAATCGGTGTGCAACTTTGTCAAAACAATGTCGGACTCTGTAGTTTTCTCTGGTCCCCTCCCCAATCAGACCAGGAGTGACATGTTTAGCCGCATGTTCTCCTTAAACTGCTGGCTGTCTGAGTGGTGTCCCAGAAACGATGTGGGCTTCATGGATAATTGGCAAACCTTCTGGAGGAAACCTGGTCTTGTTAGGAGAGACGGCATCCATCCCACTTTGGATGGAGCAGCTCTCATTTCTAGAAATATGGACAAATTTATTAAACCCCCCAAAATATGACTATCCAGAGTTGGGACCAGGAAGCAGAGTTGCAGTCTTACACGCCTCTCTGCAGCTTCTCTCCTCCTGCTACCCCCCCAAAAACCCATCTCCACAGAGACTGTGTCAGCTCCCAAACAGACAAAAAACAAACTAAAAACCAGCAACAAACAACTTAAACATAAACACAAAGAAAGAACAATACAGGATCCACATCTGAACCAAAGAGTAAAACAGTGAAATGTGGATTATTAAATATTAGGTCTCTCTCCTCCAAGTCTCTGTTAGTACATGACTTAATAATTGATCAACAAATTGATTTACTCTGCCTTACAGAAACCTGGTTGCAGCAGGATGATTATGTTAGTTTAAATGAATCAACACCCCCGAGTCATTCTAACTACCAGAAACCTCGAAGCACAGGCCGAGGGGGCGGTGTGGCAGCAATTTTTCACACCAGCCTGTTAATTAATGAAAGACCAAGACAGACTTTTAATTCATTTGAAAGCCTGATGCTGAGCCTCGTCCACCCCAGCTGTGAAACTCAGAAACCAGTCTTACTTGTTATCATCTATCGTCCACCTGGGCCTTACACAGAGTTTCTGTCTGATTTCTCAGACTTTTTATCTGATTTAGTTCTGAGCTCAGATAAAATAATTAATGTGGGTGATTTTAACGTCCATGTAGATCGGGGTGGAAGAACTCTAGGCCTCGAGGGCCGGTGTCCTGCAGGTTTTAGATGTGTCCTTGATCCAACACAGTTGATTTAAATGGCTAATTTACCTCCTCAACATGTCTTGAAGTTCTCCAGAGGCCTGGTAATGAACTAATCATGTGATTCAGGTGTGTTGACCCAGAGTGAGATCTAAAACCTGCAGGACACCGGCCCTCGAGGCCTGGAGTTCCCCAGTGCCAACATAACATTTCCCTCGGGATGAATAAATTATTATCAATCAATCAATATACAGTGCAAACAAGGCTTGTCCCAAGATAGAGCCTTGAAGTACACCATAATTTAGAGAGAGTCCTTTTTTTTAGCACTAGGGGCCCATGTTCACATAAAAAAATAAAGATAAGTAGAAAGGAAACCACTAAAGAGTAGACCCTTTTAGGCCGGCATATGATTCCAGCCATGATAGGAGGATATAATGGCTGACTGTGTCAAAGTCAGCTGTCAAGTCCAACAACAAGAGGGCAGCAGGGCTGCCAGAATCCAGAGTTAATACCATTAAAAACCCTTAAAAGTGCTGTCTCAGTGCTGTGTACTGATTTAAAACCAGACTGAAACTTTTCAGACATCCCATTAAGATCAAGGTGCAGCTGTAAATAGACCACTTTCACAGACCTTTTGAAGGAAAGGGGAGCTTTGAGATTGGCCTGTAATTAGCCAGAATGGTTGTGTCCAGATTGTGTTTTTTAAGAAGAGGCTGAACTATAGCTTGAGTAAAACATGATGGGACACAGCCTGTAGAAAGGGAAGTGTCAATTAATTTCTGGATAAAAGGCCCAACAGTATTAAGTATTTTTAATCAGACTTGGGGGAAGATAATCTGATGGGCAGTGTGATGATTTTAGGTGATGAACTACCACAGACAATTCACTCAGAGAGACAGACTCACTGCTCTAAGACAGCTGAAAACAAAGGAGGAACACTGGGGTCTGAGGCAGTGGGCGATGAGACATAAGCCCTAACAGATGAAACTTCAAACCCTGGGATAGCACCAAGTCCAGTATGTGTCCTTTTTAATGAGTGGGGCCAGTGACCCACTGTGTCAGGTTAAAAGAGTCAATAACATTTTTAAACCAGAAATCAGACTTACAGCAGACATGAATATTAAAATCACAGAGGATTAAAAAACCGTCAAACTTAAGAACAATTCCGGCCATAAAATCTGAAAACTCTCAGATGAACTCCTTATTAAACGTAGGAGGAGGATATATGAGGATACACAGCAAAGGCACAGTACTGTTCAGGTGTAGCTCAATCAGCTGGAGTTCAAAGCTAGAGAATGAATAATGCTGCAGTGTTTGATGGCAATGAAAACAGGTGTGAATGAGCAATCTGGAATTAGCTAAGAAAAGGGTGAGTCCCATGAGAAGTGTGGACGTAAGCCCTGACTCTGACCAGCTCGCTTTCCCCGTTTCCTTGGGCGCTTGTTCCAGGGTGTGGCATGAGGATGGCTGCACAGGTAACCCAGAACAGATGACTCAAAGGTGGTGGAGGAAGTCCGTAACCTTGTCCTGTCTCAGTTTGTTTGAGAACTAGATCGGAAGATGATTTGATTTCTAATAGCAACTGGTTATTAAACACATGTAGTCCTAGGACATTTTGAGACATTATAAAAAGGAAGAAAACTAACAGCAACCAAGACAAAATGGTCAAAGCTGACAGACGCGTCACCGTGCATACTCCATCGTCTGTGAATGTTGTGTGTAGTATATTTAACAATTTGTTTCATTAAAGTGTTTATTTATTTGTTCATCGTCAGGATTCAGACAGTTCCTACAGTTTCCTGGTTTATTCCCTACATTCAGGCTGAGGGCTCAATGATGATGATGAAGCTTTGATTGCACAATCCCTGGAAAAATTATAGAAATGTATAAAAATGTCAGCTGCTAATAATTTTCCAATAACATCGTTTAAAAAGAAAATGTACAGACCAGGTTGAACCCTAATAACTTAATTCTCTCCGACCTGTCAGCACATGGAGTTTTTCCATCTATAGCTAAATAAAAACAATACTGCACATTGGACACTTACATGTGGAACACATCCCTTGTGCCCCTTTCACATAAAAACCACAAAGGTGATAGACTGAGATTAGCGGCAGACAACTGGAGTAAGCAGGTGTGACTGTGATCATTACCACTATGACTGTTAAATTAGTTGGAAAACCTAAATCTTGAGAATTACTAATAGTTTTAGGCACAGTGCCAGAGCTTTGTGGTTCACCTTATTAATCATCAGAAATATATAGTGCAAGTCCAAATACATGTTTCTGGCAGAAATACACACAGACTAAACTTTGAATATTAGCAGTTCAGTGAAATAATCGTTTAATGCTTTCATGTTCAACTTAGTAATAATCATAGAATGCAAGCATCACTTCCTGTTTGGCTTGTTCAGTGTGCACAACCTGTATTTTATTTGCTGAAAACCTGCATCAATATTTTATAGAAAGGCTTATTCTGTCATAATTATATATTCTCTGAACAAATTTACAAGGTATAAGTATATATAGTATCAAGGGCTTAAATCATGGTTTCCAACTCCAGGCCTGGAGGGCCGGTGTCCTGCAGGTTTTAGATGCGTCTTTGATCCATCACAGCTGATTAAAATGGCTAAATGACCTCCTTAACATGTCCTGAAGTTCTCTAGAGGCCTGGTAAAGAACTAATCCTGTGATTCAGGTGTGTTGACCCAGAGTGAGATCTAAAACCTGCAGGACGCCAGCCCTCGAGGCCTGGAGTTGGACACCCCTGGTGTAAATGAATGCGCCTCCACATTGCCCCCCCGGTGAATACACAAGACATTTCCACTAGTTTTCCTAATTCTCATTTAGGGGTGTTATTACTCATGGTTGCATCATTCACATCACAGGTGAGGTGTACCATTATGTCCACCCATCAGCGGGCTATCATGATCTGTATCTGTATGTGAGCTTGTTAATCAAGAATAAACATTAATATCTGTAATTATAAATTACATACGAAGGAGTAGTGCTTTATAAATGATGAATTAAACACTTAATAATACCTTACTAATGCCTAATATTGTGGCATTATTAGGCAGACAGTGACTATAAAGTGTTACCTTCACCTACTTGATTTGCTCATACTGAGCTGTGCCCCATGTGTCCACTTTGGGATGTAGTGTGAGCTTCAGTGCAGGTTTGGATTACCTGATGATGTTGCTCTGCAGGTGGTCACTCTGCTGCTGTTCGTCTTGAGCTTGAAGCCTCATGGCCTCCTGCTCCTCCTCCGACTGCTGACTCAGACCGTCCATCAGCCACTGCTCCCTCAAAGCCTTCTTCTGTCAGTCAACCAACACACAGGCCTCTGCTTTAGCCTCAAACCGAGCTCAGTGTTCTTCTCATATTTAAAATGTTCAAATCTACGGTGACACCTGCTCTGTTTTCCATTTGACACTCTCTGCTTTCAAAAACTCTTTTCCTATGCTGTTAAGCAAAGAAAAATGTGTAGCTGATTTCTCTATCAGATATTTTAAGGAACATTACGTTTGCACACACTCCTCAGTTTCACAAACAGCATACTAGATCCAACACTATGAAGCAGCAGCTGCAGTGGAGCCAGTCCCTCGCTTCCCATTCAGCTGTTAGTCTCAGTCTGACATATTTAGATTTGCCAGAATGGGAACCAAAGAGCTTCTCAGTATAGTTGGCATGGACTGTGGGAGACAAATCTTTAGTGAAATTGTAAAAACTAATGTTGTCCAAATAATAATGAGATGGATCTTAGTTTTTAGCATGTACAGTTTGGAAACTCAGACACAGGAGCTTTTGTAAGCACAAGTTGTAATCATGACTGGAAGAGTAGGGATGTTCTCAAAGCTCTGCTATAAATATGTAGATGTGTATTAAACGAACCTGTGTCCAACAAAAACCTTCACTATGTTAAAGAGACTGAATGTAACCAATATCAGTGGACAGTTCCACGGTGTGGCAACAGGAAATGGAAATGAGTGGGGAGCTGACCCAGGCATCCTAACAGAAGCATGTTTTTTAAAACCTTTTCCACTCACGTGAAAAACACTGGGGGGTGCAGAATGAGCATAAAAGAGCTTCTGGGAAGGCTGAGGGTTCGTATTCATCCATGGATTAATGGAGAGCAACATCAGAAGAGAGGACTCTGGAGTTTTGGGGGGTAAATATTTTTACCAAATCAACCACTGCCCAACTACTGAAGACTTACGAACTGCAATTATCATTTTTGGCTTTATCGCTACTCATTGTTGCTCCATTGGATTATGGTCTCAGAGCAGTCGAAGTATTTTGTACTGAATCACTGCTTCCCCACCTGGACTTTACTGGGCATGGGTCAGGCCTGTGTGTTGCCCTTCTCCTTACCCTCATTGCATTAAAAAGTTTAAATTATGTACATTCCCAGTAGCTGGGTGGCCTTAGCTGAGGAGGCAAAGCAGGTCATCTGGTAATCAGAAGGTTAGTGGTTCCCAGTCTGTATTTCAAATATCCTTGGGCAGGATGCAAACCCCACCTCTGATGTATCAGTCAGAGTATGAATATGTGGGGATGATAACTAGAAAGGCCTCCAAAGACAACTCTGTAGTATCATTTACTAAAAATAAAGTTTGATTGTATTTACTTTGCTTTTTTGTAAAATAACCAAAACATTTTCTAACATCCAGTTTGGTGATACCTTGTTTTATGATATTTAATGGACATTGTATTAAAATGCAACAAAAACTCTTAAATATGTTGTTTATTGTTAGATTTATTCATTTTTCCAGCATGCTTCCATAGGGAATTTAGATATTTTTTGGTAGTCACTGATATAAGAAGGTGATATCATTACACACCACTACAACACCAGCAGTGACCAGTTTGCCAAAGATGCAGGAAACAGCTCAGTGGCGTGACACAGTTTTAGACAGCCCCCTTGTGGTTAACTGTAACTGGGGTTAACTTGTGCGTAACTGCTTCTTAAGAAAACTTCAGATGTGTGCCCAATTTATCTTAACATGAAAAAATATATAACTTGGAACGATGGAATGAAAAAAGAAGATTTGACTTTTACAATAATGTATGAAATACCCTCAGTTGTGTTGAAGAGGAATAGCTGTAGCTATAATATGAACAATGCTACTGCAGTGAGTATATATCTGTGAAATAAAGCTCTGAGACTGCATCAAGGAAAATGTGGAGAAATATAACAGTAAATGAAATCATTAAACCTTCATGCGAGAGTTCCTCACATTCCCTGTATACACTGTTACACACTGACACATTTTCTCCTGGATGTTTTTGCTTTTTGGCTGTAAAATAGAGACATACCTTTATGTACTGGAGTTTTAACTTCTCTTCTTCTATCTGTCTCCTCTTCTTGGCAATTTCTTCCTGGATTCTTCTTTTGTCCTGTGAGGGCAGGTCAAACATACATTTGTATCATATGCACAATTACAGCATGGAAACTATTCCACCTGTTGTCTCCTCGTGCTGACACTTCAACCTTGAGTTGACAGACGGACAGCAACAGCTATAAATAGACAAAAAGCAGCACGGGCTTCATGACGTGACCTACCTGTTGCTTGAGTGTGTGTGTACGTGTCTGTCTGTCTGTTTGCTATAATTTCAACAACACTCTTTGCTAATTTGTCTATGTAGCAAAGACATCTAGAAATTTGATCAGATACATTGGACAGAATAAATTGTGCAGTTGTTATCCTGGATATCAGGCAAACACGCTGCTTAGTTCCTTTATTTTTAACTAAGCCTCACTGCTCACTAATATTAGCTCCTAGATCCAGGATCAGTGTGGAATTAAGCCGGAGTAAAAGGGGATCTCCCTGTTGATGTCTGCTAGTATTTATGACTCTGTCTCAGTCCAGACAGCATTCTAAGCAGCAGAGAAGCCCAGAATTCTCTTCATACCATTTCTAACTCATCCGGGAGGACACAGAGTCATTATCAAGTCAGCTGAGAGACATAATCTCTCCACCAAGTACTGGGTCTGCCCCAGTGCCTCCTCCCACTAGATCATTCCTGAAACACATCACCCAGGAGGCGTCTAGGAGCTCAGGTGCCTGAATAACTTCAGCTGCCTCCTCTCGATGTGGAAGAGCGAGGACTCTCCAAGTCCCTCTGGAAGGACCAGTGAAACCCATTCCTGCTACTTGTATCATGACTTCATTGTAACTACTCAGAGCTTATGATTAAAATATATTTTCAACTCACTTTAAATTATTCATTTTTATTTTTACAGTGCCAAATCACAACAACAGTTGCCTCAAAGTAACTTGTATTTTAAGTTAACGATGCTACAGTATGAAGTGCTTTGAGGCTGTTGCTGGTGAGGGTTCATCTCCCATCTGTAAATCTCACGGGCCACTCTCTTCTCACTAATGAACTAGACTCTGAGATACTGAAACTGCTGGTCAGAACTCACAAGCATGCTTTGGACACTCTACCCTTTTTCCAAATGAGAACCATATTAAAAGACTTGTAGGTGCTGATTCTCATTCCTGCCACTTCACGCTGGGGCACAAGGTCACCACCTGATGAAACTAACAGAACCACATCAACTGCAAAAAGCCAAGATGAAATTCTGAGGGTACCAAAGTGAAGACCACTCCCTCAGGATGTCCAGAGCTGTACGGAACAGAGTGACTCTTCTTACATGGTTTTATTAAGCATCACAACATATCATCATAGCTTTAAAAGCCTCAACATAAACACTTTTCTAAGAGCCTGGTGGGAATTCTTTACAATTCTTAAAAAGTCTGCATTTATCCCATGTAAACTAAAAGGTTTTTAAAATAAAACTATAAAGAAAAATCATCACTGAATACTAACTACTAGAAAAATACTAACATTCTCATCGTGGCATGAGAATAAGACAAAAAAAAAAATAAAAAAAAAAAATCATACAAGACCCAAAGTTTATTTCATTTGAAGAAATTTGATCAAAATATAAAATCAGCAAAGGTGAATTTCTTTAATATATCTGCAAATGAACCCATCAAACAGGAAAATCTGAATCCCTGTCAACTGAATCCCACTTGGGAAGCTGTCATGTGAAGGCTGTGCGCAGGCAGGAAAAGCACCCAAAGTGCAGACAGTCGGAGACAAAAGGTGAACTTAAATACAGCGTTAATGCTGCACTCCAAAAAGTAAGAAAACTGAGACTCCAAGGTAAACTTATGCAGCCAGAACAGACAGCAAAATAAGGGTAGATCACAACACGGACACAGAGAAACACAGGGCTTAAATACACAGAGGGAGCAATCAGGCCTAATGAGACAAAGGAAGCAAAACCAGATGCACTTACATGAGACACGGACTTTCAAAGTAAAACAGGAAAACATAACACAGAGACGCGAACTTGACAAGGGGATACAGCTGACAGAGGAGACAGAGCAACTAGAGAACACAGAGACATTAAACCATAAGACAGAACTCTAACAAAGAAACCAAAGACTATAAATGATAAATAATATAATAAACTCAAAACCCTGGGCCAACGACCCAGGCATCCTAACAGAAGCATGTTTTTTAAAAGAACTATACCCCCAAATTGTCATCAATAATTCATAATCTATTGTTTAAAATTGACTAATCAATTTCCCTCCCAAAGGCTAAGTGGCAGCAAGATCTTTCCACCAGTCCAGATAAAAACATCTGGACACAAATATGCTTAAGCACCCTCAAAATGACTAAAAGCCCAACTTACAACTTAAACAATACAAAGTTCTCTACAGAACGTACTACACAGGACAAAGTTTTTCCAAATGGACCTTACACACTCAAAAAAAATCAGAATCCATATCAGAATATTTTATTAATCCATAAGGAAATTATGTGGTTATATAAGAACAGACTGAACTAAATCAATAATACAATAATATATACAATTAACCCAATTTTAAATATTCAGAATATTACAGAGATTAAATATATTTGATTGACATTTTACTCTAAAGTGTAAAACTTTATTTGTTATTTTCACTATGGAAGATGGGCAAAGGGTGTAACTGTTGCAGTGTGTTCTGTACATTAGATGGAGGAGTTGTACAAAGAGATACAGTGGGGCAAAAAAGTATTTAGTCAGCCACCGATTGTGCAAGTTCCCCCACTTAAAATGATGACAGAGGTCAGTAATTTGCACCAGAGGTACACTTCAACTGTGAGAGACAGAATGTGAAAAAAAAATCCATGAATCCACATGGTAGGATTTGTAAAGAATTTATTGTAAATCAGGGTGGAAAATAAGTATTTGGTCACCTCAAACAAGGAAAATCTCTGGCTCTCACAGACCTGTAACGTCTTCTGTAAGAAGCTTTTCTGTCCCCCACTCGTTACCTGTATGAATGGCACCTGTTTGAACTCATCATCTGTATAAAAGACACCTGTCCACAGCCTCAAACAGTCAGACTCCAAACTCCGCCATGGCCAAGACCAAAGAGCTTTCGAAGGACACCAGGAAAAGTATTGTAGACCTGCACCAGACTGGGAAGAGTGAATCTACAATAGGCAAGCAGCTTGGTGTGAAAAAATCAACTGTGGGAGCAATCATCAGAAAATGGAAGACATACAAGACCACTGATAATCTCCCTCGATCTGGGGCTCCACGCAAGATCTCATCCCGTGGGGTCAAAATGATCATGAGAACGGTGAGCAAAGATCCCAGAACCACACGGGGGGACCTGGTGAATGACCTGCAGAGAGCTGGGACCAAAGTAACAAAGGTCACCATCAGTAACACACTACAACGGCAGGGAATCAAATCCCGCAGTGCCAGACGTGTTCCGCTGCTGAAGCCAGTGCATGTCCAGGCCCGTCTGAAGTTTGCCAGAGAGCACATGGATGATACAGCAGAGGATTGGGAGAATGTCATGTGGTCAGATGAAACCAAAGTAGAACTTTTTGGTATAAACTCAACTCGTCGTGTTTGGAGGAAGAAGAATACTGAGTTGCATCCCAAGAACACCATACCTACTGTGAAGAACTTGGATAACTCACTCGTCGTGTGGGGAAATTGAGCATCCAAGCACCATACATGAAGCATGGACATCGTAGGGCTGTTTTTCTGCCAAGGGGACAGGACGACTGATCCGTGTTAAGGACAGAATGAATGGGGCCATGTATCGTGAGATTTTGAGCCAAAACCTCCTTCCATCAGTGAGAACTTTGAAGATGAAACGAGGCTGGGTCTTCCAACATGACAATGATCCAAAACACACCGCCCGGGCAACAAAGGAGTGGCTCCGTAAGAAGCATTTGAAAGTCCTGGAGTGGCCTAGCCAGTCTCCAGACCTCAACCCCATAGAAAATCTGTGGCGGGAGTTGAAAGTCCGTGTTGCTCGGCGACAGCCCCAAAACATCACTGCTCTCGAGAAGATCTGCATGGAGGAATGGGCCAAAATACCAGCTACTGTGTGTGCAAACCTGGTAAAGACCTATAGTAAACGTTTGACCTCTGTTATTGCCAACAAAGGTTATGTTACAAAGTATTGAGTTGTATTTTTGTTATTGACCAAATACTTATTTTCCACCCTGATTTACGAATAAATTCTTTACAAATCCTACCATGTGGATTCATGGATTTTTTTTTCACATTCTGTCTCTCACAGTTGAAGTGTACCTCTGGTGCAAATTACTGACCTCTGTCATCATTTTAGGTGGGGGAACTTGCACAATCGGTGGCTGACTAAATACTTTTTTGCCCCACTGTAAATAGAGAGATAATACAGATACAGAGGGAATGATTTCCTGAGTCGCTTAATGATGCTTTTGGGTAATCTCAGCCTCTCACTGAGCGTGCTCCCATGACTGGTCAGCACGTCATGGAGTGGGTGGGAGGGAGGTATGGTTCAGCATTGTCCTTATCTTGGACAACATCCGCCTCTCAGACACCACCTTAAGGGAGTCCAGCTCCATCCCCACAACATTACTGGCCTTGTCGGTCAGTTTATTGAGTCTGTTGGCATCTGTGACCCTCAACCTGCTGCCCCAGCCTGAAACAGCATAGAGGATGGCACTGACCACAACAGACTCCTAGAAAATCCTGAGCATTGTCCTACAGTCAATGTTTTCTCTTTATGACATCAGAGGGTGAAGAGGAAAGTGAAGAGGACAGTCCCTTGTGGTGCCCCTGTGTTGCTGATCACCTTGTCAGACACACAATGTTGAAGACACACATACTGTGGTCTTCCTGTTAGCTAATCAACAATCCAGGACACCAAAGAAGCATCCACCTGCATCGCTGTCAACTTATCACCCAGGAGGGTCGGCCTGATGGTGTTGAATGCACTGGAAAAGTAAAAAAACATGACCCTCACAGTGCTCGCCGGCTGGTCCAGATGGGTGAAGACTCGATTGAGCAGGTAGATGATGGCCTGCTCTGCTCAAAGGCAGGGCTGGTAAAGAAACTGAAGGGGAGCCTGATATCGCCTGATTATAGTTGGCAGATGGTCATGAAGACCATTCCAGGTTCTTCATGACGTGGAAAGTCAGTGGCACAGGCCTGTAATCCTGGGGGGAACTGGGATGTGGTGTCTTCGTACAGGGACGAGGCATGGCGTCTTCACAGCACTGGGACCCTCTGCAGACTCAGACTCAGCAAGAACAGTTTATGAAAGACTCCAGAAAGCTGGGAGGCACAAGCCTTGAGGATGCCGGGACTCACCGAATGTCTCTTTAAAAAACAGCAATGGATGAATTTGTCTCTCTCTGGTCCTCACTGATGAACTCCATTACTTAGTGGGGGTGGTCGGCTCTAGTCTCGTTTCCCTGTATGCCCTTCAGGTGGATAAGGATGCTCTCTGGGACTCCCCGTGTCTGCCAGCCTCGTGGGAGCTGGACAGCAGTGGTTGCTGTTGGGTGGGTCTTGGTATACGAGTGCTTGTGGTGGCAGGTGCTGCCCCCCAGTCTTCTGGGCAAGGGTAGATGTGGGACCTGGGGCCCAGGTGCCCCGGGTCACCTGGTCTCTGGCTCCCTCCTTGTGCAGGGGTGGTCTAAACCCCAAGTCTTGGGACTCCTCTAAACACTCCAGTCTACTTTTTCTGGTGGGGGTGGTGGCTGCTGCCCTGGACTCGGTGGTGCTCTGGGGCATTGTCCTTGCAGGCCATAGGCCAACTTGTTCCTGCTCTGTGGTGGGATGTTGGGAATGGGGTGCCTACTGAGTCAGTCGTTTACTGGCTCTCTCCTTGCAAGGATAGTCCTTTACCTCCCGTTCATACATTATCACCGCTTCCCCCCTGGATGCTTCTGCCCCTCCCTGGGATGTGGGTGATTGTTGGTTCCGGGGTGCGTGGCTTGATGTTCACGTGTGCTTGTTGGCCCATTCCCTTGGTGGCTAGGGGTGGCTTTGATCTTCTCAATGTTGAGGAAGGGGCAGCCAGATGCCAGGTGTTTCTTTGGCACCTGTTCTTGATTTGTACCAGGGTGGCAGTTTCTGGAAGGGTTGACTGCCTGTTGTCTCTGGTCTTCTGAGACACTCACCCTTTGACCGTGGGCACTGCATCTGTGGCCTCCCTCCTCCTGCTTGGATGGACACGCGTCACCAAGATGTGTGGCCTCAGGTCATCAGTACTCTTGGGAGCTGAGGATGGCTGTGATTGTTGTCCTAATTCAGTCTCCATCTGCCTCTAGGACCTGGGAGGACATTATTGCACCTTTCCACCCTCATTTTCAAGTGCATTTGTTTTAAAGACACACACACCGAGACACTCACTCTCTGTCTCTCTCTTTCTGTCACATTCATACTCACACTACTAGAAGACTGTTGATTTATGTATCTGTGTATTTTCTCATTTTTGTATGTTGATGCTTTAAAGGTGCAGCAGTTGGCAATACATTTTTCATTTCTATCAGTACTCTTTCTTGTTATTATAATTCCAGCATTAATCCTGTTGGAATTAAAATAATGGAAAAAATAATATGTTTATTATTAATCAATATTACCTTATTATTATGACTTTGGTACCTAAGTCAGAATATAAAGATCCCAAAGATTCATTGATTAAAAAGAGAGTACTTCAGATGTTTGATTGACTGATTTGGTATCCATCAGAGGGACTATCACGATCTAGACAGTGAACCTGTGGGTTTTTGTCTGTTGCAGAAGAAGGACCATGCTATTTGAAACTGTGGCCCCAACATGACTAGCTATAGTCACATTAACCTCCTAAGACCCGAACTCTTCCACTGCATGCATTTTTAATTTCTCTTTGATATTTGGGCATATTGGGAGCCGATGAATGTAAAAACAAAGAATTACCAGATTTTTTTTTTACCTTATTTTTGTTTTTAAGAAAAATAAGAGCCACACATCAGGATATTCGTTTAACATTTTGATAGAATAGTAGCAGTATAATGTCCTCATAAGTGGATATCAGGCCCTTGTAGAGCAAAATTTAGTATTTTGGTTTAAATAACCCAAAATGTGATGTTCACATATGTGGACGCCAGGTCCTAGGAGGTTAAAGTTCATTAAAGTTCCATGAAACATGTTAAGCTGAAACTGATAACATAATAACAAATATAGTAAAACTCCAAGTTAGATATTGTAAAAAGTGGAAGCCCCTGTGGATGAACAATAAAGCCAACACAGAAGTGCCAGAACTACTCCAGTTATACTAGCTGCCAATTAAAGCTGGCTCCAAAAGTCCCCTCGATTGTTTCACTTCAGCCAAGAAATTAACACGTTCACAGCCTGGCACTACAAAAGTTTTGGCCTGGACTCCATCTTCTCCTTCATTACAACTGTTTTTATAACTCACCTGAATGTTGGAAGAGCTACAAGTTACCAGGGACACCATCGCTTTTACTGACAGGTGTGCCAACAGAGGCAGCCTCTCACCTGTGCTTGTGCTACTGATGTCATATTTAATAGAATTAACTAAGAAACAATATCAGAATCAGAATCAGAATACTTTATTAATCCCGAAGGAAATTAGGGTTACAGCAGGCAGCATGCTAATGGCGCATGCGCACTTACAAAGGAACCTTCTGACCAACTTTACACAAACATCACATTGGGGAGACATGTCAGAAAGGTATCATGGTTCCGAATAGATAGATATCTTCAGCGTCCTCGATCGACAGTCCCGCCAGACACACGATCCTGCAGTTCTGCCACCCGTCCATCGTGTATCCGGCAGGGAAAGTCCCTCCAGGGCACTCAGGCTCTCCCGAGCCCAGACTTCTCGTTGAGAAAAGGGTGTCAATAGCATTCAGAGACCAGTTGATCAAATCCATAATTCTCTTTAGGTTTTAGAGAACGACAGTGAGAGACTGTTCCAGGGAAAGTAATGCACACAAGACAAGACAAGTACATAGAGGCTAAGCAGGGAAGATAAGGGTAAGGAGGAGAGGAGAAAGTGCGACCGCCTTCGCTGAGAGCCAAAGAGATGGGCTGCTGTTTCGTACATTAAGTCTGTGCTCTAGTTTTAGTGAGTGCTGATAAGTATTCACTGAACCTTATGTCATCATCAGTTAGTGCTTTATGTCAATATCTTTCTGCCTTAGATGAAAGCGATGCAGCCTCTCTGCACATTGACAGGCGAGTTGACTTGCACAGCTACAACTCTTTTCTGGCTGGATTTTCTCTCTACGCCATCTTGCACACACCCACATGTTTTATTTTCAGGCTGTGCTTTGGTAACAACTCTTAGTTCTGCATCCTGACATCCTGCTAAAGCAAAGTATCACAGCTCTGAATTACAAGAATGCAGAGATTTACACAATGAGAAACATCTACTGATATACAGGTATTTTGCTGACATATATATGATGGCATCAAAGAGTGTGACTATGAGCTCTTTACCATGATGGCCTGGAGCCTCTACTTGATGTCGGGGTCGCCAGTATTCAACTGACATTTTTAAAACATGCACCTATGGAATGAATGTGAAGTGCCAGGCGACTTCCTTCTTTAATCATCGCATTCACAAGATGTTCAGAAACCCTGGAACCTTGACCTTGGACATAGACATGAAGGTAACCAGGATTCAAACTCATCTGAATCTTTTAGTAGATGCACCTATGGCATGAATTTCAAAATCCTACATCGCCTATTTCTCAAGTTGTTTATTTGTGTTTGGTAAAAACGAAAGACAAATTCCACTACAGTCATTCATTGTAAAATATAATTTTCACATTTCAGAAGCTAATATGAACTTTCAGCAGGACAAAAACAAGACAAAACAGTTACTCAGACTCTAAAACTAAGTGTGATTATAAGCTGTCCATTTTATTACAATTCCATAAGCGTCTGTTGTATTAAAATGTGAACTTTTGTTATGAAGATGGACCTACTGTTCACACCATTTCTAGCCTAAAGCTACCAGTGGAATTACTTCCTTGTTTGTTTTACTAAATCATAAAGACGCACTCACCTGACGTCACTAACTAACTCATGTGGACACAAATCAGATCATTCCGATGACAGACTTCCAGCTCTGCCCCTCTAGATATGATGGTGAAAAACATTCATATTCAACTTTAGTACTATCTTTGGTATCTACACAAATGGATTAGAACCCATCACCACCAATTTTTTTTAAAATGAAGTTTACTTCAAGTCAGTATGTAACACAGATTATTTGGAAACTGGCTTTTTACTAAAACTACAGAGACTGTAGGACTGCTGTTTACCATGATGGCCTGGAGCCTCTCCTTCAGCAGGTCGGCCTCCTCCATGTCCTACATGAGAGACAAAGTATGTGACAGTTAATCAGCTGCGACCGTGGAGCCACACAGGAACACAGCAAATTAAAGAAGTTAGAAGCCATCACGAATCACTGTGATTACCCACTGTACAACATCTTTATGGAACATCCTCTCTCTCCATCATACAACAGAGACACAGAAAATCAATCACACCCATAGACTTTTTAATTCTTATACAAACAGCAGATCAACCATGTCAGAGACAGGAAGTTCCCTTTGGGATGTTCTTCTGATATGTAACTGCTTATTGTTGAAGGGCTCATAATTCTGTGTTCTATGTTCCCAGATTTTACTCTTTGATGCTCATTTGTGTAAATAATTACAAGAATACATAATCTGTATGGCACTTTGGTCAGCAAAACCTGTGCTTTAAAAATACATTTTACTGACTTGTATTAGTAGATCTAAATCATTCATCCATCACACAGCATTGTCAAACAGAGTATTCTACCTCTTTATATTGATAATGATTTCTTTTTAGCTTTTATTTGATCATCAATCATCATCATAAACATCAACAATATATTTTGCTAACGTGGGTTTAGCTTTAAAACATGAAGTGAATAATAGCACATCATACATCATTTCACCAGTGTTGGGAAGGTTACTTTTAAAATGTATTCCACTACAGATTACAGATTACATGCCCCAAAATATAATTTGTACTGTATTCCATTACGTTACTCAATCAGAGTAATGTATTCTGAATACTTTGGATTACTTAATATATTATCATGCTTTTTACAACTACATGAATGTGCTATTGCTGTGTGATTTGTTACTATTACTGAAGGTTACTCTCCATACCAACACCAACTAGATATTTAAATCTTAATATAAATGAGTAACAGTAGGTGGACATTAGGTAAGGCTGCACTTTTTGCAGCGATCTCGTGTAGAAAACTATTCCGCGCGTATATAAAACAGGTCCGCGGCTCTGAACCGTAGTAAATTGACCTCTGGCTAATACGTCGGGTTCGTGTCCATTTTCCCTGCAACACGGATTACACTACCCATCAGGCTACATTCTTTAAAGCTATGCCTGTAACACTCTGCCTGTTGCCTTCATATTAAATAATTTTTTTAATAATTTTTAAAGATATTTCATCATGTCATTATGCGGGCCGCAAGTAGAGGTGACATGGGCCGCGAGATTGAGACACAGGCATTAGAGCCTCTTAACATCCTAAGACCTGGCGTCCACATATTTGGACATCATATTTTGGGTTGTCCAGACCACAATACTAAATTTTGCTCAATAAGTGCCTGATATCTCTTACAAGGACATTATACTGCCACTGTTCTTTCAACATTTAAAACAAATGTCCTCATATGTGTATATCCAGGCCCTTGTAGAGCAAAATCAGGTAAAAAGATCATTCTTTGTTTTTGCATTCATCAGGTCCCAGTCAGTCCAAAGAGAAATTAAAAATGCATTCCATGAAAGAGTTCGGGTCTCAGGAGGTTAATGCGAGTTTTGTTTGGGTTTCCACCGGTGTGGAATTACTTAATTACCAAAAACAGAGAGGGGACAGCCTAACATGTGAAATAGGAAAAGACAGCCATGTAATCCATTTATTTCAACAAAGTAACTGTATTTTGAATACCACCTTTTTAAACAGTAACTGTAACGGAATACATCCATCCATCCAT